>NW_027187278.1:4955539-4987392 GCF_028583685.1 Petaurus breviceps papuanus | reverse complement strand
AGAGAGAGAGAGAGAGAGAGAGAGAGAGAGAGAGAGAGAGAGAGAAGGAGAGAGAGAGATTACAGAGTAACCCAGACATCTTAGTAGAGTTCTAACTCTACAAAGACTTTTGGAACATCGTTTACTATAGGTAAATTTAAAACTTCACTAAGAATCCTGGGATACTCTGTATATGGTTAAATGCTGGCATGAACCGAACATAATTGAAAAGTCATAGACTATAATATCATAGATATTCAAAGAGTCATAGATCATCTAGTTTAATGATCTTATTTTAAATATAAAGGTATTTTTGGCCCTAAAGATCAAGTGCCTTGAGCAAGGCCCCACAGGTAGACAGTAATTGAAATAGGATTGTAATAGAAAGATCAAATATCTTGGATGCCAAGAACTGAATTGGGAGCTCTACTTAAAAAAAAAGTATCTTGTGAGCTTGGGTAATTACTTCATCTCCATGAATCCCATCTGCAAAATAGGGACAATCATACTTTCATCATCCATCTAATAAAAATGTTTATATGAATTTTTATATCATAAAACAAAGCATTAATATGTTATTGTCTTTTCACAGGGCTAATGATTCCTAGCCCAATCTTCTTTCTCTTTTACCAAGTAGCTTCAACAATACTCCTACCCTGGTGTACCATTTGTTTGAAATTCCTAAAATTAGACATATGGGGTTAAGGGTAAAATATCTAAGAGTCTACTTTTAAAATGAAATCCATTGGGAGAGATCACATGTTGAACCTCAACATAAAAAAAAAAAATGTCAGATTAGCAAGGTCACTATTGTTTAGAGAGATGTTTTAATGGAAATGCATATAGCTAAACACAGGTACTGGGAAGAGCCAAAAGGGTTCACTTGTTTATGATTTGTAATTCAAGTCATGAAACACTACAGTTTCCAAATAATTAAATATGAGTATCACACAGAGGAAAATATAGAAGTATTTCCAAACAGCTTTGTTGTTGAGTCGTTTCAGTCATGACACTCTCCATGACACCATTTGAAGTTGTTTTGGCAAAGATACTGGAGTAGTTTGCCATTTCTTTCTCCAGTTCATTTTACAGAGGAGGAAACTGAAACAAACAGGGTTGAGTGACTTGCCCAAGGTCACACAGCTAGTAAATGTCAGAGAATGAATTTGCACTCAGGTCTTCCTGATTCCAACACTGGTCCTGTATCCACTGTGTCACATAGCTGCCAGCTTATTACCTGAGCAGATTATCAGCCATTAAACTGAGTACAAATGTATTTATTAAAACAATGAAAGATTTATGTTTTATCATAAAGAATATTTACTTGGTACATTATGCATCACTTAAAAGAAATACAGACCCTAAAAATGTTTCATTAACTCTTGAACTGAGAAAATAAGTACTTAACAAAGTTTAGAAATTTATTTTTCTTTTGTTTTTAATATATTCTTTCTTGGCTGCAGAGTATCAAGGACCTTAAAATACATTCTATTAAAAGAAAGAAACAATTTCATAGGATTGTCGATTTGGAACTGGAAAGGCCTATCGAGTGCAGTGTCCATTTTTTTTTTCATGAGAAAAAACAAAGCCCAGTGAAGTGAACTGATTGACAAATAATCACATAGGTAGAAAGTGGCAGAGCTACGATTTGAACTCACATTATCCAATTCAAAATATCTTTGGGTAGATAATGAGGTCTCCAAGAATTTTGTTTTGTGCTTTTGTTTGTTTGTTCATTTGTTTTATATTTTTTAATGCTGAGAGATAAAATGACCACTTGGTCATTTTATTCTGATGTGCCTCTCTTATCAAAAGCAGCATATTATCCTCAGATGGCAGTTATACAATTTGTAACCAAGATTATTCTTTAAGTTTTACTAGCTTGTTAGAACCTGCCAGACCTTTTATTTGGCTGTAACCTTTAAGAACCCAGTTAACCTCCTTTCCTTGATGAGGCATTGTAGTAAGACTTTAGCAGAGGACTAGCAAATATTATTATCCCCTTTACCCCCCAGCCACATGGAGACAAAGTAAAAGAATGAGAAATAAAAAAGAGATAATAGCTGTTACTGGTTTCTACCCCCAAAACAGTGTTATATTAATTAAGCATAACCCATAGAGACATAATTCTTTAGATATGAACATTTCTCTAGCATGTTCTGTGACCTCAATTTTTTTTTACCTGTCAAGGACTAATATATTTAGTGTTCCTCCACAGCTACAAAAGATAAAATTGAACATACCCCTACTTCCAACTACAAAAGAAATCAAACTAGTTTTTAAACTTTCCTATCACAAATGTGATGTTTCAACATGACCATTTTCAATAAAAATTTCTGTACTTTTCCAAAATACTGTGAGACAATAATTTACTGGAGCTTTTGAATTGATAAATGTTCATTATAAATAGGAGATATGAGAATATTCCATTGACTAGTACATTTGTAAAGGACTTACATGTTTGTAGATGCCACTTTGCTTCACAAAGATCCTATAAACAGCATAAATATAGATTTAACCCTTGATGTTTTATTATTGATTTTCAACATCTCAATCTGTCTTTCATTCCCAATGATATTTTACTTAACTGAGTACTGAATTCTTGCCTGCTTTGAATACACATGAATGCCTCAGTACCATAAAACCTCAGAGGAGAAAGTCACACATCAGGAGTCACTTTCAAAATCTGCTGCTTCTCTCAGCTTGTGGCATGCTTTTACTGCTGTGCAAAGAAAAGGTGGACATGCTAATTTTGGATCCCATAAAATCTCATGCTGGCATAACTGCTCACATAGCAATATTTAGGCACATAACCAGAAATGGTTCATATACCACAGTTCTCCTTCTAGACTAATACTGTTCCTTTATGAACAGTATCTATCCCTAGAATGCTACTGTCTCTCTCAGGATGAATGCAGCTCACTGTTGCAATAAGAATAATAATGTTAATTTAAATGACCACATTCTTTATTTTCCAATAAAAAATAAAACCAGAATATTACCCACCAAAATATAAAGCATGCATGAAAGTCTAAACACTGTCTTTTAGTATATAATATGATACCTTTTTTATATAAAAAAATAAATGTTGCTTTTTCAAAATTTTGTATCAAATATTATATTCTTTTATCATATAAGTTGTATTGATACATTTGAATATTTGTAGTAAGCTAAAATATTAGCTAAAGCAGATGATATGTAATTTATTCTTATTTTTCATCATTAATGATAATATGTTGCAGATAGACTGCTGTATTTGGAGAAAACACACACATGCATGCACACACATGAGCATACACACACACATACACACACACCTGAATTTAAATTCTCTCTCTGACATATACCACTAAAAATTACTTAACTGAATCTCAGTTTTCTCGTTTATAAAATGAGTATTTTCTAAAGTTCAAATAAGACAATATTTATAAAATAATGTATACACTTATATTACAATTAATCAATACTATAGACCTCAGTCTTGTAGGGGCCTGTGTGTAAAGTTTATTTGAGGTAAGGGTTGTCTTACTTAATTTACTGTACTGTTGATTGTCTATGGTCTAAGGTTCTAGAAATTGTTTTGAAAAGGAGAGAAAGGGAATATTCTGATTTAGAATTTATGAGTCTGGCCACTCCCAACTCAAGTAGTCAATGATAACACACTTGGTTACTGGTCAGTCAAATGTCTGTGACTTACAAATGTTAGGCAAAAAACAATTTTCTGTGACCTCAAATTCTTATTTTGCATTAGGTCATTATACATTAGATCTTTATGTGACCTCAGAATACATCTAGTTCAGCCTTCTTATTTTAGAGATTGAGAAACTGAGAACTAAGATTAAGTGACTTTCCTAGGGTTACACAGGTAGTATCAGAAGTAGAATTTGAATTCAGGTTTTCTAACTTTAGGGACCATCTTTTCACTGTACTACAGTGTTAAACAAAAATAAAAGCCTTACCTAATTAACATTATTTTCAAATGAAAACACACATATACAAGTAAGTTCAGAACCAAAGAATTGTAATGAATGATTACTGTGGATACAGGAGATTAGAACAATTAACAAATTTATGATTCAGGTTTTGTTTACACTTGAATTATATGTACTAATTTGTTAAATTAAGTGAGTCCTTAGGTTGATTACTATCATCACTATATAAAAATGTTGGCTAAACTTGGATGAAATGAAAAATCTCTAAAATTGATACCGTTACAAAATTCAGACATGGTATCGTTCACAACCAGCCTCAAATGATTTCAATAAAGGTAGGAAATTTTAGGTTTTATGACTAATAGAACTAGAAATTAAAATGTGGACTAGGGTATTAATTAATTTGTTAATGATTCTTCCATGGAGGTATTAGCTTATATTGGTTTTTTTAGCCATGAATCATATAAAACCTATTGACCCAGATGATAAATGTAACAAGAATTACAGAAGTGAAATCATATCCCCTGCTACTATCAAACCTATGTTTTATAGATACTCTTCTAAAGTCCCTAATTACACGTTCAGTAAATTGAAGCCTAGCTCCTATCTACCCATGCACAAAGAAAAGTATATTTCACTGCCATTATGTGGCAAATGATTTGATCCAAGTCAACAATCTGGTGAGAATAAAGTGATATCATATTAATTTTCATACAGATATTTTAAAAATTCTCAAAGCTTATGCTAATGACAACCATTTTAAGTGCATTCTGTTATTCATAGTGTAATAAAGCAATCATGGTGAATTAAATTCATTTTTATATGGCCACATCAATTTTAAATTTTAAAGTTTTAAGTGTTACTTTCCAGATTTATTTTACAATTGAATTGAAGTTATGATACAAGTAATTTTAAAATATTGGTTTTTAGAGATTAGGTTTTAAAATTCAATAATGGAAATGTTTAATTTTATTTTTTCTTAATTACTTGCCTCACTTGCTTTTCCATGAAGAAAATTTCCATTTCCCATATTGCATTAAAAAAAAAAAACAAGTATATACAACTTTCTATTTTTTTTTAACACTTCATGCATTTCCATTTGATGGAATGCAAGGTACTGATAAAATGTTCCCACCTCTGTCACAATGTATTTTAGAGATCTTTTGACTGATGAGCCTCACCAATATAGGGCCAACCAATGAATTACAGCATTATCAGAAGCAAAAGAAAAGTAGTTATTTGTCTTATGGAACAGAAGCTAAAACAAAATGGATTTTGATGACATGATTAATTATTCTTAGATGTCCATTGGAATTCTACACATACTTGGGATCAGCCAACTGCTACTGAAGAATGACAGCCTGGGGAAAGCCCATTTTCCCCCTGGATTTGGTGCTATTTTAACAGGTTACTGTCTTTCAAAATGTTATTGACAAAAAAAAAATCTGAAGCAAAACTTGAATATGTTGATTCTCATGCTATTCCTTTTCTTTATATTTCAGTGTTTTCCAGAGTTGTATGAGAACATTTCTAAATTTGAAGAGACATTTGAATGATTCTATGATAAAACATCTATGTAATGTCTTCGATTTTTTGTTACTTAGTACTTTACTTTTTCCCAATTACATGTAAAACAATTTTTAATATTCAATTTTAAAACTTTTGAGTTCCAAATTCTTTTCCTCCCTCCCTCCCCACATCCCTCATTGAAAAGACAAGCAATTCAATATAGCTTATACATGTGTAGTCATCCAAAATTTATATCCATATTAGTCATATTGTGAAAGAAAACAGACAAAAATCTCAATAAAAATAAAGAACATTAAAAAATGTATGTTTCAATCTGTATTCAGAACCATCAGTTCTTTCTCTGGGGATTGATAGTATTTTTAATCATAAGTGCTTCAGGGTTGTCTTGGATCATTGTATTGCTGAGAACAGCTAAGTCATTCACAACTGTTCATCTTACAATATTGTGGTTAATTTGTATACAATGCATGTCACTTTTCATAAGGTTCCATAAGTTTTTATAGGTTTTTATGAGAGTATCCTGCTCATCATTTCATACAGCACAATAATATTGCATCACAATCACCATCATTTGTTCAGTCATTTCCCAACTGAGGGGCATCCCCTCAATTTGCAATGCTTTGCCATCAGAAAACAACTGATATAAACATTTTTTTTACATATAGGTCTTCTTCCTTTTAGTTATGTTTGTGTGAGTGTGTGTGTGTGTGTGTGTTTATATATTTATCTCTTGAGATACAGACCTAGTAGTAGTATTGCTAGGTCAAAGAGTATGCTGGCTTAATAGTCCTTTCGGCATTGTTCCAAATTGCTCTCCAGAATGGTTGAATCAGTTCACAGTTCCACCAACTGGGCTCTCATGTCTTATTTTTCTCATATTTTTCTCCAGCATTTGTCACTTACCTTTTCGTCCTGTTAGCCAGTCTAATAGGTACAAGGTAATGCCTCAGAATTGTTTTAATTTGCATTATTACAATCAAACATGATTTAGAGCATTTTTTTTTCACATGGCTATAGATAACTTTGATTATTTTATCTGACAACTATTCATATCTTTTTATCATTTACCTATTATTGAATGTCTCTAAGTTTTATAAATTCATAAATGATTCAATTCTCTATAAGTTTGAGAAATGAAAGCTTTATCAGAGAAACCTGCTTTTTAATTTTTTTTTTCAAATTACAATTGCTAACTGTATTTCCATTCATCCTATTCCCCACTCTGTTTATTCTACTCTCTCTACTTTCACCCTGTTGCTCCTCAAAAATGTTTGGCCTCTGATGAGCCCCTAATCTGCCCTCCCTTCTATCACTTCCTCTCCTTTTATCCCCTTCCCCTTCTACTTTCCTGTAGGTTAACATAGCATTCTATACCCAATTGAGTGTGTGTATCATTCTGTCTTCGAACCAATTCTGTTGAGAGTAAGGTTCCCTCACTACCTCTCACCCACTCCATCTTTCTCTCCACTATAAAAGCTTTTTCTTGCCTCTTTTCTGTGAGACAATTTGCCCTATTCCACCTTACTCTTTCTCCCAGTGCATTTCTCTCTCAGCTCTTAACTTTATTTTTATAGATATCATCCCTTCCTATTCCAACTCACACCTATGCCCTCTATATATACTCCTTAAAATTGCCTAACAATGAGAAAGTTCTTATGAGTTACAACTATCATCTTCTCATGAAGAAACATAAACAGTTTAACCTCATTATGTTACTTATGTTTTTTTTCTTTCCTGATTTTCTTTTTTATAAGCATCTCTTTAGTCTTATATTTGAATGTCAAATTTTCTACTCAGCTCTAGTTTTTTCATCAATAATGCTTGAAAGTCCTCTATTTTGTTGAGTGTTCATTTTTCTCCCTGAAGGATTATACTCAGTTTTACTTGGCAAATTATTCTTGGTTGTTATCCTAAATTCTTTGCCCTCTGGAATATCATATTCCAAGCTCTCAGATACTTTAAAGTACAAGATGCTAAATCTTGTGTTATCTTGACTGTGGCTTCACCATACATGAATTATTTGTTTCTGGTTGTTTACAATATTTCCTCCTTGACCTGGGATCTCTGTAATTTGGCTGTAATATTCCTGGGAGTTTTAATTTTGGAATCATTTTCAGGATGTGATCAGTGGATTCTTTCAATTTCTATCTTATACTTTGGTTCTAGAATATCAGGGAAGTTTTTCTTGATAATTTCTTTTAAGATAATACCTAGGTTCCTATTCAATTATGGCTTTCAGGTAGTCCAATAATTTTAAAATTATCTCTCCTGGATCTACTTTCTGGGTCAGTTATTTTCCCAATGAGATATTCCACATGGTCTTCAATGTTTTCATTCTTTTGCCTTTCTTTTATTGCTTCTTGATTTCTCATAAAGTCTTTGGCTTCCATTTACTCCATTCTAATTATTTTTAAGCAATTGGGGTTAAGTAACTTCCTCAAGATTACACGGCAAGGTGTTTCTGGGTGGGTGATAAGTGTCTGAGCCTGGATTTGATCCCCAGGTCATCCCAACACTGGGGCTAGTGCTCTTACTTGCTGTGCTACCTGGACGCCCCCTCCAGGAATTATTTTCTTTAGTAAGCTTTTGTACCCCCTTTTCTGCTTGGCCAATTCTACTTTTTAAGGAGTATTTTTCTTCTGTGAATATCTGTACCTCCTTAACCATCAGGCCATTCTGCTGGTCAATTAATGCTTTTCTTCATTGTTTGTATACCCCTTTCACCATTTGGCTTAGTCTGTTTTTTTAAGGTTTTGTTTTATTCAATATATTTTATGTCTCTTTTACCAAACTTTTGATACTTTTTTTCATTAATTTCTTCCATTGGATCACTCTCATTTCTCTTCCTATTTTTTTCCTCTGTATCTCTTTCTTGGTCTTCAAAATATTTTTGAGGCTTTCCATGGATAGATCAATTCATATTTTTCTTAGAGGCTTTGGATATAGGATCTTTAACTATGTTATCTCTTTCTGAGATGTGTTTTGGTCTTCCTTGTCACCAAAGCAACTTCCTATGGTCATAATTTTTTTTCCTGTTGTATGCTCATTTTTCCAGTCTATTTATTGACTTCTAACTCCTTGTTAAAGTGGGGCTCTAGTTTGATGCTGGATGGTGCACTGTTCCAAGCTTCAGGGGGGTTTGTGCAGCTCTTTTCAGAGATACTTCTAGAGACCAGTAAACTTTCAGTTCTTCCAAGATGGTGTGATCTAAAGACAGGTATTTCTTTCTCTCCCAGCCTATGCTCTGGTCTAAAAGTGACCACAAGAACTCGTTTCTGCCCTGGAACTGGGAGGTGTGTGCCTGCTCCTCTATGGCTACAAGATCTGGGGTGCTAGTAATTGTCCTTGCTCTGAGACTGCCACTGAGCTGTTGGACCCAGATCCTAGTATGAGTAAAGCAACAGAGTCCTGCCTTCAGCGTCAGCAAAGAGACCCCTGTAATCTCCTTCTGCTCAGTTATTCTGCTCCCTTCTGTCTATATGCTGAGAGCTTTGGAAGAAGCTCCTATATTTGTATATTCAGTGGTTCCCAAAGCCTACTTTTGGTTTGTTAAGATCTGGTCTGGACAGGCACAGACTGTGCTGAACTGTGCTCCACTCTTCCCCAGGTGCAACAGATCTTTCTTGCTAACCCTCTAAGAATCTAAGTTGTCTTTGGCTGGAAAATGATTTAACCCTAACCTTCTGTGGGTTCTGCCAGTCCAGAAGTTGTTTCATGTTATTATTTAAAGGTGTTCAAAGGGGTTTTGGGGAGAGATCAGGTAAGTCACTGCCTTTCCTCTGCCATCTTTGCTCTGACTCTTAATGCATGGGATTTTTAAAGTAAAATTTTATTTATTTTCTCCAATCCTCTTCTAAATTAATGACAATTTGGGTAAAGAATATCTCTAGCTTTTTCAGGATTTCTTTATTTTATACTTGGACAAATGAAAGTACTTTCGAACTGGTCATTCTAGCCTCTGTTTCTCTACCTATTAACCCATCTTCCACACTGTTACATGACTAGTCCTTATAAAACATTGCTTATCAATATGATTTCCTTCTGGTTAAAGATTTACAGTGTGTTCTTTGTGTCCTATCAAAACAAGACTAAACATCTAAGTCTGGCTTTGATTCCTTTCACAGTCTGTCTCATTTTAATTACATGGATTTCCCCCTTACCACTCAACAATACAAATCCTCTATTCCCATTAAGTCATTTTGTGATCTTTTCCTCCCTTGTTGTGTATCACTATCTACAATATTATACGTATCTTCTCCACCAAAGCAAATCTATCTTCTAATTAGACATATTTTCAAGCAAATATTCCAAATATGTAAATGTATTTTCACTTATCTAAATAAAATCATAATAGCCTTTCCCTTATCTGAATTCTTATATAGTTTGCAGTATATGAGGTTATTTGTAATCATATACTGACTAAAACATAGTTTGAAAATTGTCAGGTAAATAAAGAATATATAACAGATTACTAAGTTTGGATTTAGAAAGTCTGGAGACAAGTTTCATGCTAGGCTAGCCATATTGTCCCCCTCCTCTTTCTCTTCCACATCCTCTTAGTCCTCCTCATCAGTGTATGACTTCAGGCCGTTCAAATGTCTTCTCTGAGCATCAGGATGCTCATCGTTAAAAGAGTTCCAATAATATTAAAATAACCTATTTGCTAGGTGGCACAGTGGAGTAAGGAAGACACGAATTCAAGACTGACTTCAGATACTCATTACCTGTGTGGCCCTGGGCAAGTCACTTAACCCTGTTTGCCTTAATTTCCTCATCTGTAAAATAATGGAGAAGGAAGTTTCAAACCACTCCAGTATCTTTACCAAAAAAAAAAAACCTCAAATGGGGTAAGGGAGAGTCAGACATGACTGAAATGACTGAACAACAATAAAGCTGCTTGCAGAGTTGTGAAGATAATAGACAGAATATATTAAACGAACTTTGTGAACTTAATGTGCTTTTAGTATGGACTTTTATAAATTGTTACCAAATATAGTGTAGCAGCAAGCACCCCAAGCGTCCTCAGGGTTTGCAGCTACCACAGGTTCTTGGATCTGCTTTGTTAAAGGAAAGCAACTCAAAATGGGTTAACAAGCTTACTTTAATCAGTCAGACATATATCGTTTACCTTGTTCAGGAGAAAAGGTCAGCACCCTGAACCTCAAAGTATACAGGCATAATTATCAAGACAGAAACATCAAGTAGACAGATTTCCAAACTGTCCAACCATTACATCCATACCCAGTCAACATCTGGGTTTCCACATTCTGGGTTTTTCAAAGCCGGGGGACTCTCAACAACGGCTTCCCAGAATTCAGATCAAATCACAGAATACTTCTCAAAGTGAGTCCCAAAACAAAGCTACACATCAGGGCTTATATAGCCATGTCCTGGCTCAGAGAATGTAACAACCTTTTGGACCCACTGGCCAATCAAAAAGTATCAACTGAAAAACAAGCCTCCCACCCCAGTCTCCAGGTGCACTTTAGCCTAGGGGCAGGGAAGATCTTTAAAATTTACATTCGCATTACATATAGCTTGCTTTTGTGTTATATTTCTTGCTTTTTTGCATTTGTAAAAAAGTTATACACACACATATATGTATGTAACACATATATGTAGTATGATATAAAGCAAAAGCAAGAAGTAATTGCAGTAAAAATATTGATTAACATAAGTACAATGAGTTACCATTTTGATGAAATCAAAGATATTTTGATGATGAGAAGTAACAGCTGCAGCAGAAGAACAAGAACAAGAAAAGGAGGAAGAGGAACAGGAGGAAGAAGAGAAACCTCTTTTAAAGATACAGATACATAGACATATAGATATAGATATATGTGTACAATTAGAGTTTCCAAAAATCTCATTTTACGAAGTGACAATTAAGGGCCTTTGAAAATCAGGCAGAAGAGTTGGAATTTTATTTTGCAAGTGATAAAAAGTCATTCTAGGTTCTGGAATAGCAGAATAATATGAATAACATAGTGTTTTTTAAGGAAGATTATTGTAGCATCTGTATAGAATGAATTGAAAAACTAATGATTAGGAGCAAGGAAATTGAGTATGAATGACATAAGCCCTGTGATTCATATGCTGTCTGAGGAAAAGGAATGAGAGGATATATATTTCAGTTCTCTGAGGGTTCTTAAAAGATAGTGGAAAAGGTAAAATGTGTGTTGCATTGTGAATTCTCTACATATCTGATGGATTACTTTTTATCCCATATTGCAGCTAATTTATTATCTGAGATTATTCCTGCTCAAATAGCTAGGTGGCATAGTGGATAGATTATTAAACTTGGAGTCAGGAGAATGTCAATACAAATCTTGTCTAATATACTTGGTAGTGATGATGACCACAGTCAGTCTCAGCCAGTTTAATAATGTATAAAATAATGTATAAAATAATATCATGTACTTCAAAAGAAAATTTTAAGAATCAAATGCAGTAACATATATGAAACACTTTGGAGACTTTAAAATGCTATTATAAATATTTAATAATTTAATGTGCATGTGTGTGTGTGTGTGTGTGCATGTGTGTGTGTTTTCCAACTACCTCCCACCACAGTTTTAGGCCATTCTTTCATTTACAATTTTTTTTTTCAGATAATGTCTAGAAAATTTTACCAAATGCATATAATGTCAATAGAAAAAAAGGTAAGTTTAGAAGAATTGAACAAGATCAAATATATGATGCAATGATTTTTGAAACTTTTGTTTTAACAACTAATGATTGAGAATGTCTAGCTCCACTGATAAGCAAAACTTTTTCAACTAATTTTTCTGGAAAGAGATGAAAAGACAATAGGATCAGAGAGCATCTGAGTTCTCACACTTGTGTCCTTAGATTAGTTTTTTGATCTGTCCAACTTACAGTTATCTCACTCATGAAATTAAACAATTGAATAAAATTTAAAAGTAGCTCACAAACCTAAAATTCTGAGTCTCTTTGCCCTTCTCTTGAAATATTCCTTCCTAATACTCCATCCCTCTCTTTTTGCATTTCTATGGTTATTGGCAATAGCAATCTTTTAAGAATAGTGCTTCATCAGGTGACTGCTAAGTAAAATTCAGATTCCCTCAAAAGAAAAAAGTTGATAAATCATTTCTAGATTGTGACTAATCCCTCTCTAGGTGATAGCATTGAAATGTGGAATATATCAGTTTTGATTAAGTTAC
Organism: Petaurus breviceps papuanus; assembly: GCF_028583685.1. Classification (NCBI taxonomy): domain Eukaryota; kingdom Metazoa; phylum Chordata; class Mammalia; order Diprotodontia; family Petauridae; genus Petaurus; species Petaurus breviceps. Next base: position 4,974,767 of record NW_027187278.1, on the reverse strand, counting down.
TTAGTTATTTAAAGCAGTAAAACTTTTGTTCTTTAAGGATATAATTTATTCTCTAATCTATTTCACTTTTCAAGCTGTTTGGCATTAAAAAAATAAGTATTTCTACATATCTGTAGAAATAGAAATTGTGTCAAAATAATTGATAACAATTGCTGTGATTTACATAGCTCTTTTAGCATATTACATGTTATTTCATGTAATCAGATTTATTACTAGAGTTTATTGAATGTTCAAACAATAGCAATATTGTGACTTCTCTAAAGCCAACATCACACAGTACATCCTGGGACATCATCGTTTGTCTTGACTTATGTCTTGCCATTGGACTTCAATGATTCCATAAGAAAGAGGGAGACTGATGACTTTGTGCAGCACTGTCTCACTGCAATCCAGTTCATACTCAAATCAAGATATCACCCTCATGTCATCAGTCCTCTTTGAGAATGAAGGACAAACAAGCAAGCAAGTAAAGAAAAGGGTCTAGGGGCAGTTAGATGATGCAGTGAATAGAGCATTGGCCCTGGAGTCAGGAGGACCTGAGACAAATCTGGCCTCAAACACTTAGCTCAAAAAAAAAAAAACCTAGCTGTGTGACCTTGGCAAGTCACGTAAACCCAATAATTGCCCTACCTTCCCCCCTCCAAAAAGAAAAGAAAAGGCTTACCAAATTTGACTGAATTATATTTTTCATTGCAAAATAGAATATTAACAACAATTTCAAGCTATCTAATTTTCAAATACATTGATACTATAACTCTTTAAAAAGTAACTGAGTTAAGTATAGTTGAGTAGTGTTGCGCCAAGGAAATTATGCATACATATTCATTATGATAGCCACGGAAAAAAAATCCTCATACTTTTCCTTATATAAAGTTAGTCACTTCTCTTCCTATCTATCTGGAGATAACATTCTACTCGTAAAGTGAATAAAAGCTTACTAAACCTGTGAGGGGGGAAAACAAAACAAGACAAACATAGAAAAACTCAGAAAAAAATTAGTCAAGTGGACAAAATAAGCTTTCAGCAAATGAGGCAAAGACACTCAGTTAGAGATGGAATGGAGTCATGAAAAGGACATTAATTGCTTCAGACTTTATGAAAGTTAGTGACTTCCAGACTCTGGTGAGGTAACTTAGTGACTTCAGTCTCTGTTGAAAGAAATTTGCACTCTGGAAGTATTAAAATGTTGCATAATCTTGCCAAGGTTCATGCCAAATGTTGCTTGATAATGCATCTAGCCTCAAAATCACATTTATTTAATTTCTGTAAAGAATGATTATAAATGCATAAAGATATAACACGCATATTTATCAGAAAATCACAGCAATAACCTTGAGTGCTCCTTAAACATTGCACATTCCTTTAATCCTGGCTCATATATGAAAAACCATGATTCTCTATTTATTTTATGCCCATTTTAAACTTTCAATTTAGTTTTACAGACAGAGAACACAGATGATTACAGATTAGGTTGATTGCATCTAGCTAAGTAATACAGAGAAAAAATTCATCCTAAACAGTACAATAACTATATTGTAAATTATTAATTTTGTCTTAGCTTAATTTAGTTAATATTTCCCCTATTTTAAACAGAAAAAACAACAACAACATGATTTTGGGCTACCTGTAAAACATTTGTTAATACTTAGAATGATATTAATTTGCCCCAATCACCCTATAGCCATTCTTTTTAAAAGTAAGACAGAGATGAAATTAATAGAGAATTAGCACAAATAAATAATGAAAAGATCACAGAGAAAGACCTGCAACATAGAACACTTGAATCTTAGTTATTCATTTGTCACTACTTACCTATATGACTTTGGGCAAGTCACTGGCACTTTTTGAACCTTATTCTCCTCATCTGATATAAAGATGTTGGAGTAACTCTACAATTCTTTAGAGATCTAGAAATCTATGATTCTATCAAAATGATGTATTTTGTTTTTACAAGCTCCTAACTTATTTGCCTGTTTTGAAAGTATTTGACAATGTCCTCTGAGAACCTAATTTTTAAAAAGATTAATTTTATTTAAATTATGCATGCATAATGCATTACAACATTTATTTGGCTAGTTAAGAAAAATATATTTGACATATTAAAATTAGAACTCTTTAAAGGAAACACTATAAAATAATCAGAATCACACTTGAAAAAATGAAGTTATACAGATATACTACGCTCATTATGGAAATGAGTAGAAGTATTCCTAATTTCAAAGAAAATCCAAGAACTGTCTGATTAATAATGAATACAAAAAAGTTTTTTAAGTGTTAAATTACTTAGAGGTATCACTAATTTAATGGGGGGAAAAGTGAGCAGAAATAATTCACTGGCAAAAGAAAATGTATTTTAGATGTATGACCTCATCAATTACTTTTTTTTTAACTACAGAAGATTAGCACATTTTTTCTGAGATTAAGTGACTATTCAGTAAAATAGAATTAATGACATGGGTTTCACAATCTCTCTGTGGACTGTATTTATCTTTAGGAAACAAACAAAAAAAAAAAACAATGAGGCATGTAAGTCTGGCTAATGTAATGCATAGCATGTCATTATATTTTTTTATCAATTCTAAGTCAAGCTAAGTTACCAGACAATAATAAAGATAAATAAGCATCTGCCATAGCTTCATAGATACCATTCCAAATGACAGAGTAATACTAGGATTTGTCATACTGTCTAATGCTTAACAACGAAAAGAATTCAAGGGCAGTTACACTTTTCTACAAGCTCTTCATCATCTCAAATAGCTCAAAGCCACAAGGATGGTTTTTAATTGTTTATGTGATGTATCACTTGATTGTCTCCTTCATGGGGCACCAAGGAAGACTCGAGTAAATTAATAATGAGCTCAGGCACAGCTGCAAAAAACCTGCTAGGCATAAGATTGATTTCTATCTGAGGTGATGAAGTCTGGACTCAAATAAATAAGGACTATACGGTTTCTTTCATATCTAAAATCAGAATCTGAGGTTAGATTCGCCAAATTTCTGTTGACACGACAATCCTTGATGTGTGGTGATTGGGAAAGGAATGCAATTGAGTGGGAAAAGAAGAGATGGAAATTGAATGACTTTCCAAACTGTTCTTTAGCTTTGTCACACATTTATATGGAGCAGCAGCTCCTGAGTTTCTACACGAAAGCAATAATGAGGAGTAATGCAGACAGAAATAGCTCGCCTCCAGCTAGACTAATGGCAAGGTCAGATTACATCAATTAAACCAGAAAGCCTCCAAGATAAAGATCACCCACACACTATCAGATTTTTTTTCCCCTTGGCAAATAATTGTCTAAGTCTTACAAGTAAAACAGTTCCACTGTAACTTCCCAAGGATAACAAAGCAATATTAAGTAGAAATGTACAAATAAATAAGCAGTGAATCTAACTTTATCTGAGGGAGATATTTTATATTTTAAAGGGTGTGATGTTTCAAAGCACCCATTAATCATCAAAAACACATGTAATTCTATTAAAGTTATTTTGGAATAGGCTAAGATTTTTGGATCATCACAAAAATGGGGGAATTAGCTTACTCTGCATCAGAGATGCCCATTGAACCATGAGTATAGATCACCTAGGTGGTACAGTGGACAGAATTGTGGTTCTAAAGTCAGGAAGACTCATCTTCCTGACTTTAAATCAGGTCTCAGACACTTTCTGTGCAAACCTGGGCAAATCATTTAACCCTGTTTGCCTCAGTTGCTCACCTATAAAATGCGCTGGAGAAGGAAATGGAAAACTCCTCCAGTGTCTTTGCCAAAAAAAAAAAAAAAAACCAAATAGGGTCATAAAGAGTCCGACATGACTGAAAGAACTGAGCCAACAACAACAAAAACAGCAACCCCACCGTGAGTGTGTGTGTGTGTGTGTGTGTATTTCTAAAATGAAAAACTACTCTTTTGTAGGACTATGTGTTGTTAGTTAACTATGTTAGTTAGACTTTTGGATATTTGAAACTAAGAAACACTTATATAGCATATAATGGAATGGAGGAAAGAATTTTCAAAGATTAAAGAAAACTGTTGAAAAAGTGAAATGAACTCATATTCTTTAAGTTTTTCTCATCATCAAAAATTTAATTAAGCCACAGCTACATGTCAAACTTCTTTTTCATTTTTTAATTGAGTAGTATGTCCCATCCATAAGACTTTAATACTTTTAAGATAGTAGGCCAAAAGTGGTTGCATCAACAGAAACAACATCCATGAATACCAGGAAATTAAGGTCTATCCAGATTCCTATCTGATGTTAGATACATTACAATGCCAGTAACAGGAAGATTAAAAGTGTGATCTTGAGTAGGCAATAACCCCCTTGCCCTTGTTTTGGGGTTTAAACTATTGCATGCTCACCTTGCTTACTTGAATTATAAATATTTGGACTTCATGATTATGCATGCAAAGCCTCATGGTTTTCAATAGTGAAAAAAGGACTTGTAATAGTAATGGAATTTGAAGATCCCCTTCTATTGGCAAGCTAACAGGTACTTATCACTTACTTCTGAGCTCACGATTATGTCAAGTATTAAGACCCAGAACTAGTAAATACCACGGTGGGATGGACTTCCTGATGTACCAGGAAGGGGCTGCAACAGGGAGGAGCTAATATATTATATAAGGAAAAGCACAAGCTGGAGAGTCAGGATTTCTTGGAACAAGCAGCTGGACGCTGAGTAGAGGCCCAGGCTGGAGAAAGTGATTTTGATTTTGAAAACTGAACTCATGGTGGCAGGGCTTCTTCTGAGAGCCAGCCAAGACTTCTGCTGGGAGTTTCCAAGATCCAGCTGGAGCTGCTGAGGACTTCTGAGGGCGAGCTGGAGCTGCCAGAGGAAGAATGATTGTGGTGTCAGTACTTTGTCTGTCTGTTTTGCGTCTATGTTTATTTCATAGGTAGAAAGTGAATTGATAAGGATACCACCAATGTGAAACAATGTTATTATAGCTTTGTTAAGCCTTGTCTTCCCAGGAACAGAAACTGTGAAGGACTTGAGGTGCACTGGACACTGTGAGCTTCAATATGGAATGGGAACTGGACAAGGAATAGGGAGCTGTCTTCCTTTGAACCCAAGTGACAGTTTGGTGGACTCAGGTAGGAGCTGGGACCATGGAAGAAATGAAAGCTGAGAGCATGCCTTGAGTCAAGATGAAAAGACCTATCCTTGGGTAGTTAATGCTGACAGATGAGATTGTAATTTAATTGTAACTTAGGGGGTGGATGGACTTTGTACTTTCTACTACCCTTTAAGAGGTTACTGAGTAGTGACTGATGATATTGTAACTTAATTGCCTTAATTGAATGACTGTACTTTGCATCACTTAAGAAGTCAAGCCTCCTTAAGCATGATTGAATTAAGGATTTACTAAATGAAGTACTTACTAAATGAATGTTATCTTTTACTTAAAACTATGTGACCACTTTGGTGAAAACTGTGTGGCCATTTCAGGGATAAGTTGTCAAGTTATAACATTCTGAATGCTATACTTTCTTTTCTGAATGGTTTACTCTGATTTGTTACTGAATAAACAGAGAGTTCACTATACTGTGTAAGCAGAACTTTGAAAGTTTTTCACAGCAGCAGTCCTCTGGATAGCTGCTCATGCTTGGCTTTACAGAGCTACACCTTGAATCCAGAGATTTCTGTTAAAATCCTGGAACTAAAACATATCAATCAGTCATAGAGAAGTCACTTAAATTCTGTAAGCCTGTTTAATTTAATTTAACATTACTTATTCTATTAACCTTGTGGAGTTGATGTAAGGAAAGTTTTAAGACAATTTCTTTAAAAAGCTCTGTAAAGGGTGGCCAGGTAGCATAGCGAGTAAGAGCACCGGCTCCAGTGTTGAGAAGACCTGGAGATCGAATCCCAGGCTCAGACACTTAGCACCCACCCAGAAACAACTGGCCGTGTAACCTTGAGCAAGTTACTTAACCCCAATTGCTTAGGGGCAGCCAGGTGGCTCAGCAAGTGAGAGCACCGGCTCCAGTGTTGGGATGACCTGGATCAAATCCGGGCTCGGATACTCACCACCACACCCAGAAATGACTGGCCGTGTAACCTTGATCAAGTTACTTAACCCCGATTGCTTTAAAAAAAAAGAAAAAGAAAAAGAAAAGCTCTGTAAAAGTGAAAGGTTATAATTTGGACAGAGTCCAGGTTGAAAATGTTATTCACATTGTCCTCATATATACTTGGGTTACTACCATGGGAGTGAGGGATCTTTAGTGTTAACAAGATTTTATAGATACAATTTAAGAAAATATTTGTTGTGAGATCACTGGTTTCATTAATATTGAAAGTCCTACTGAGGAAAGAGAATAAACTTTTTTTTAAGCGAATGCTTTATTAAGTTCTAGTTTACATCGCACATTTCTGCAAGATTTTGAGTTACAAATTTTCTCCCTCTTTCTCCCCTATGCACCACCGCAAAATACACCTCCTCCAATCTTCTCTCTCCCATATTTTCTCCCATAAATCCCCCCCAACTTTCCAGTAGGGAAATAATATATATGTTAAGCATTTGATTTTAAAACTTTGAATTCTAGATTTATTCCCTTCCTCCCTTGTCACCCATCCTTATGGGAAGATAAGCAATTCAATAGAGGTTATACATGTGTACCTATGCAGAACATTGCCATACTGGATATATTGTAAAAGACTGACTATATTTCCTTCCCTCCTATCCCACCTATCACTTGTTCTATTCTCTACTTTGATCCTGTCCCTTTTCAAAAGTGGGTGCTTCCAACTTCCCTCTCCCCCAGCCTGCTCTCCCTTCCATATTCCCTCCTCTCATCCCCTTCCCCCCTACTCTCCTGGAGGGTGAGACACCCTATTTAATGTGTATGTCATTCTCTCCCTAAGCCAAATTCAGTGAGAATAAGGTTGATCCATTCCCTTTTGCCTTCCTATTTTTCCCCTCCATTGTTACCATTTTCTCTTGCCTCTTCTATATGAAATAGTTTACCCCATTCTTTCTCTCCCCATCTCCTCTCATTATATTCTTCTCTCACCTCTTAATATCAACTTTTAAGTATCACCCCTTCTTATGAAATTTGTCCTGTGCCTTTTATTTATGTATACCTGTACACATATATACAAACATTCACATATGTATTCATATGCCCATATAACCTACTATACAGACATATATATGCATGAGTATATATATATATATATATACATACACACACACATTTCTATTCCCTTCAAATATTCTTTTAGTGAGAAAAGTTTCATAAGTTACAATTATCTTTTTTCCATGTAGGGATGTAAATAGTTCAACTCTAATAAGTTCCTTATGATTTCTTTTCCCTGTTTAACATCTCATGCTTCTCTTGTTTCTTGTATCAGAATGTCAAATTTTCTATGCAACCCTGGTTTTTTCATGAAGAATGCTTGAAAGTCCTCTATTCAAATGAATGACCATATTTTCCCCTGAAACATGATACTCAGTTTTGATGGGTAGGTGATTCTTGGTTTTAATACAGTTCCTTTGACCTCTGGAACATCTTATTCCAAGCCCTTCAGTCCCTCAATTTAGAAACTGCCAGATCCTGGCTTATCCTCATTGTGTTTCCACAATATTCAAATTTTTTCTTCCTGACTGCTTGTAATATTTTCTCTGTGATCTGGGAATTCCAGAACCTGGCTATAATATTCCTAGGACTTTTCTTTTTGGAATCATTTACAGGAGGTAATCAGTGGATTCTTTCAACCTCTATTTTGGATTCTGGTTCTAAAACATCAGGGCAATTTTCCTTGAGAATTTCTTGGAGGATGATTTCTAGGTTCTTTTTTTTCCATCATGGCTTTCAAATAGTCCAATAATTCTTAAATTATCTCTTCTACATCTATTTTCCAGGTTAGTGGTTTTCCCAATGAGATATTTCACATTGCCTCCTATTTTTTTTCATTGTTTTGGATCTGTTTAATAGCATTTTGATTTCTCTTAGTGTCACTAGCTTCCATTTGCTCCAATCTAATTCTGAAGGAATGATTCCCTTCAGTGAGCTTTTGCGATTCTTTTTCCATCAGGCAAATTCATCTTTTTAAGCCATTATTCTCATTGCCTTTTTGAGCCCATTTTGCCATTTGAGTTAGTCTATTTTTTAAGGTGTTGTTTTCTTCAGTCAGGTTGTTCACTCTCATTTCATAATTTTCTTGTATCGTTCTCATTTCTCTTCCCAATTTTTCATCCACTTTTCTTATTTATTTTCAAAATTCTTCTTAAGGTCCTCTATGGCCTATAACCAACTCATGTTTTTCTTGGAAGCTTTTTGTGCAGTAGTTCTGACTTCACTGTCTTCCTTCCGCTGCTTTCATCCTGTTTGTCCCCAAGATAGGAGTGTAAAGTTGCATTGCTCTGTTTGCTTTGGTTCCCTTGTTTGCTCATGTTGCCATTCAATTATTTGACTTTTGGGCTTTTTGCCACAGTAGGACTCTGCTACCAGACAGGGAGGCTTCATACCAAATGCTGGGGTTTTCTCAGCTGCCGAAGGTATTAGTTGAGTGCCCACTCTGAAGCCTCCACATGCTCTTGCAAGCTGATTGCACACCCCAGGACCTCCACCCTAGAATGCATTCCAGATCCAAGCAGGCTAAAGCAAGAACAATTGCCCCTTAGACTGGTTGTTTGGTCCCCCTACTAACTGCAGACCAGGAGCCGAAGCTTCTATGTGTAGGTGGCTACAGGACTGTGGCTCCTCAGCAACTTCTTTCCCTGGAAGCAGAGGCCAACAGCACTCCCAAGTACTGGATCCCAAATTTCACATTGCACTGACCTCTCACTTTGCCCTTAGCATCTATGTGTTGATAATTCTGGAAACTGCTAGAACTGCTGGTGATCTGAAGTCCCTCCAGTTGGTCAGGCTTGCCCTGGGGCTAAAACTTTGTGCTCACAGGGCCAGGGACAGCTCACTGCCAGGCTGTCCTCAGAGGGAGGCTAGCTTCTCTTTGTCATTTTTTTGGTTCTGTAGCTCCAAAGTTTCTTCAGAGTTACCTTTTACATGAATTGGAGGAGGTGAGAGCCACAGCCCCTTGACACTCCTGTTTCTACTCTGCCTTCTTGACTCTACCCCCTCGAGAATAAACTTTTTCAAAAAATTTCTAGGAGCCTTGAAAAACATCCATTTTCTGAGGACAATTTTCCCATTTCTCTTCATGTCCTCTCCATTCTCCAAGTCAAAGTGTTTGAAAACCTAGAATTTGTTTTCATTTTTTTCTTATTCTCTATACTTTTTTGCCATATAATCTTGTCAATTTTTCCTCAAATTATCTTTAATATTGTATTATTCTTCTGCATTCCTGCTGCTTCTACACTAGTCCTGGCTTCTGTCACCTCATTGTATGATTATTACAATTGCTTGCTACTACTTTCATGGTTCTAATGTCTTTCCCCTCCCTGCACACATTTCCAAATGAATTCTACTACCATTTCATCATTCTCCTCTCTCTCAAGAATCCATACTCTGCGGCTTGTAGAAAGAATGTAGTTTTAATTAAGGTTTATGATGTTCTTTGTGTTATAATCTTATTCCACCTTACCTACTCAACCTCATTTCTCAATCCTTTGTAATTTGTAATCTACATCTCCCTACTTGTTGTCACTTGCACACATGCATTTTTTTTAGTTTCCCATTAGTATGTATATATATATATATATATATATATATATATATATATATATATATCCCCTTATCCAATGCTCCAGGAAACTCAATCCTTAAATACTCATTTCAAGTTGCACTTTTTCCAGGAAGACTTCCTCCAAAAGTCCAGATTGCATTGCTTCTCTTTCATGCTATTACATTCAATTATATTTAATTCAACAATATTTTATAAAGTGTTGTTTTATGTAAGCAACTCTAAAAGCTTCTACTGATATAAAGACAACACCAATTCTTCATGCCCTCAAGTAGATTTCAGTTTATTGAGAATGGTAGAGTGGGCACAATATGTGTACAGATAAGTAAATAAATAAGATATGTAAAGTAATTTCAAGGCCTTTGGGGGTAGAAGGAGGTGAGAATCCGGTGAAGAGCCACAGCCCTGAAGCCACCTACACGTGGAAGCTTCAGCTCCTGGTCTGCAGTTTGTAGGGGGAACAAGAGTCCAGTCTGAGAGGTAAAGAACAGTAATAACCCATGTTCAGGAAAAGATATTTTTGTTTTTGGTGGCATTCAAAGCATCAGAAATTTAGAGTAAAAAGTTATCTTAGAGGTATTAGAATCCAACTGTTTCATTTTACAGGTTAAGAAAATGAGACAGAAAGTTTAAATGATTGTGCTAGGGTCACACAGTCAGCAAATGTTTAAAATCAAACTCAAGTCTTCCTGACTCTAAGACTAGAATTCTGTGGGAATATAGGGATTAGGAGAGGTAAGAAAAGGAGGGAACAGAATTAGAAGCAGAAGAGGAAGGATATTCCTGACATAGGGACAGCCTGTGCAGCATCAACAGAGACTAGAAATGAGATAATATATAAAAGGAAGAGCAAGTGATCCAGTTTGCCTGGAACCTAATGTAAATGAGGCAGAAGGATATAGCTTATAAAAAGCTGGCATTTGTATAATGCTTTATGCTTTTCAAATCATGAAAAACTAAACAATTGACTGCATTACAACTCTGACTGACTTTAACTTTACAGTAACCCTGAGAGCTAGTTGCTTCTAATATCCCTATATTACAGATGAGAAAACTGAGGAAAGAAGAGCTTAAGATACAAGATAACTTGGTTAGTAAATGTCTGAGGCTGGATTTGAGCTTGTGTTCCTGACCTTGTAATTATGCTTTATCATTAGGCCAAATAGCTGGCATCAATGAATATGAAATAATTTTGGAAAGAGTTTGGAGTTATGATGGATAATTAAATGCCAGACAGAGACATTTGTATTTTACCCTTAACGCAAGAAAGAACCACTGAACTTCTTCAGCAAGGGAGTGATATGGTACTTTAATAATATGGTTTGATCAGCTACTGGATGGGAGAGAGATATGATGCAATGGAACTAATTCAAGGCCATTTTAATGGGCCAAAAAAGAGGAAATTATTATCTAAACCAGAGTAGAGTGTGTGTGAGTTATGAGAAGGGAACAGATATAACAGATCTTGTAGAGGGAGAATGGATAAGGTGTGGCAACCAATAGTATACAAGGAATTCAAGAGAAAGATGAGTCAAGGACAACTCCCAAGATTATGAGTCTGCACAACTGGAAAGGACTTAGTGTTCTTTATAGAAACAAACATGTCAGGAAGAGGGATGGGTTGGGGAAAGAGAAAGATATTGTGTTCCACTTTGGACAAGTTGAATTTGAGATATAAATGGAATATCAAAGGAAGCTAAGTGGTGCAGTGGATTGAGTGCTGAGCCTGGAGTCAGAAGGACTTATCTTCTTGAGTTCAAACCTAGACTCATATACTTGATAGATGAGTGACCCTGAACAAGTCAATTAACCCCACTTACTTCAGTTTCTTCATTTGTAAAATGAGGTGGAGAAGGAAATGGCAAATCATTCCAGTATCTTCAAAGAAAACCCCAAATGCGATCAAAAAGTCAGACATAATTGTAAATGACTGAAATTATGTATCAGGTGGATGAGTCTAGAAAAAGGTTGTCAATGTAGGTCTAAATCTCAGCATGAGAATGATAACTAGCTACCTAAGATACATCTCAGAATCTTTGCTAACAAAAGATTGTGATACCTTGAAATAAACTAGAGAATATCATAACAATGCTTATGGAGACTACTATAAATTTTTTGTTATCTAATTTCATTAGGTTATCACATTAGCAAGACAATAATTTTTCTCCTTCCCAACTGATTCTCTAACTTTCTTCCTTCATTTGTCTTCTCTCCTCAAGCCAACATCTTCTGAATTTCCTCTCCCCATCTCAACCTCTAAACTTAGAAGCTTGACTCATCCTTTAATGAGAAAATGATGCCACTTCCTAGGAACCATTTTCTTTCCTTTCTTCCTTTATCTACAGCTCAAATCTCAAAAGTTCATCTCTTTTGCTCCAATTTTGATAATCTGTAATCCTTTCCAAGGATGACAAGATCTACCCTTTATATAGCCTTTGATTACATCCTCTCCAATCTCCCCTGTATAATAATTCCACAGTCACCCCCTCTAGTTAAATACTGGTTTCTTTCCTGCTGCCTGGAAATATACTTAAGTCATCCCCAATTCAAACAATTCTCTCCTTAATCAGCAATCCCCTCAAGTTCTTGTCCAATATGTATCCTTCGATTCCTAAATAACAAAGCTATCAGAATAATCTGTCAACTTTTCTTGCCTCCATTTCTTCTACTCCATCCGCTGCGACCTGATACTAGTCCTCTTCATTCAACGCAGGCTACTTTCTCCAAAATTATGAATGATGAGATTATTTTTTTCAAACCACATCCTTTTTTTATCTTTCTGCACAATAGAACTTTTTTGTTCACCTCCTGCATACTCTCTCTCCTCTCCTACTTTTGACAGCTGTCTCTCTTACTTCTCCTCTGACATATTTAGACATTTCCATTTTTAAACTTTTTTTATCATGGCCATTGTGTAGATGATTTCTAAATCTATATATCCCTTTCTACGTATTCTCCTGAGCTCCAATCACAAGTCACCTGTTGTCTACTTAATATTTGGAACTAGATATCTTATAGTAATCTCAAACTGAAGATAACTGAAACAAAATAAGTTTAATTTCCCCAAAAACCTTCCTGTCTTTTAAACTTCCCTAATATTTTCATGACTATCACCATCCTTCCAGTCACCTGAGTTAAGAGCTTTGAGGTTATTATTGACTCCACCCACTGTATCTAATCAGTTGACAAGTATTGTTATTTTTATCTTGACATTATTTTAAATATATAGATATATCTATCCATCTCTCTATGTGTGGGTATGTCTGTGTGTTTGTTCTAGGCCTTACATTGTGTGTGTGTGTTTGTGTGTGTGTGTGTGTGTGTGTGTGTGTACAGAGAGAGAAAGCTATAGACAGACACAGATAGACAGATATTTATTTTTATCTATCCAGCCAACTAGTATTTCCTTACTTTTCCTCACATGAATTTCTTCTAACTTTAGATTTTCATCATATCTTACCTGGCCTATTAAAATAATTATTATTTGGCCTCTTTGCCTCAAGTTTTCCACCTTTCCATTCTATCCTCTCCAGCTCTTCTTAAACTGTGAGCAGCGACCCCGTATGGGTTTGTGGAAGTGAATGTGGAGGAGGGAGGGGTGGTGTTGTCACAAAATATTTGGCAACAGTAAAAGGTTCCTGAAAACACAACAAACAAAATTTAATTCAAATTCAAGTACCTAATGAATCTGAGGTGTTTCTGGCAGCACTTGCCTATGTTGCATCACTCAACTTCACTGAAGCCTTGATTCTGAACACAGAACAAACATATTTTGCACTACACATGCTGTTATGCCATGCAATGCCAATGAATGCTGTCAGAAACACCTCAGGTCAGATTCAAGACTACTGTATGTTGTGAACTTCCTTGTTTTTACTGTACATATAAAATAATTAAATGAATTTGGCTCAGGATTAGGATGGAATTTTCAACAATTTTATTGTCTTTGCCAAGAAAATCTCAAATAAGGTCATGAGAAGTCAGACATGACTGAAACAACCGATCACAAGATCATTTCAATACTTTGCTCAATAAACTCCATTTCCTTCCTATTATCTTTAGTGGCAAATACAAATGCCCGTATTTCATGTGTGATACTCTTCATAAATTAGGTTCAAACTACCTTTTCAGCCTCATTATATATTACTTCGATCCATGTACTCTATGATCAAGCTAAGCAGGCCTTTTGCTTTTCTTTAAACAGAACATTGCATTTCCAAGTGCCATGCCTTTCATTGTCCTCCTAATATGCTCACGTTCCTCATCTCCACTTTTTAAGATTTCTAGTTTCCTTCAAAACTCCACTCAGATCCCACCTTCTAAATTAGACCTTTTTTGATTATCCATGGCTTAGTGTCTTCCCCTCCAGCAAATATTATTTTGTATTATATATTTTATTAATCGTTATATGTACACAATGCACTTCTCCCAGATAGAAAGCTACATCATTGAAGAATGGAGGAGTTTCTCTTGGGCCTTTGTATACCCAATATCTAGCAGAGTAACTGATACACAACAGATATTCAATAAATACTTGAGGATAGATTTATGATTGAACCATGTGAGCCAAGAAGATCAGGAAGATGTCAAGAGAGAAAGGGACCTGGGAGTGTATCATAAAATATCACAGTTCTTATTTCTAAACTCTAAGTACAGAAGTATTTTAATATGAAAGTAAATTTACAATAATATTTTCCTAAGAAAGATAAAAGCTAATTGAGGGCCAGAATCATATTATTAATTATCAATCATATTATTATCATATCATTATTAATCATAATCATCATTATTAAATATTCTTATTCAGTTTTGAATCATGGGCCACTACTGGGTAATAATTTTTTGACTCATTTCTATGTTTTTGCCAAAATTTGATTATGATTTTCAGTAATTCAGGAAGACTATTATAGGCCTTAATCCTTTCTTAAACTTATTAGTTTCAGTTACTATAATCCTCATTGCAAATGTTACAATGGATGCCACCAGCTTACCCAATTTTATATTGGGGCTTTTAATAACATAGGATTGATAAAACACAAAATTCTTAGAAATGGATAGCAGAATTTACTCAGATCTTATGTATGTAATTGTAATGTAATGCCAAGGAAAGGCAACTTCCCAAGGTTCAAAATACCCGCATAGGTGCTCTCCATTTTATTCAGTGACCAACCAAGAACAGAGAAGATCAAAACATGACATCATTCAAAATACAGCATTTTCTAAGTGTGATTAAATAATCTCCAAGTACTACCCCACCCCAGGACCTCCAATCATTCAATCAATTACAAAGTCCCGTTCTAAATACTACTCCACCCCTAGGCTGTACCTTCATTTAGTCCACCACAAACCCCCTCTTCTCAAATGGAGATTAGTTTCCAACTATAAGCACATTCATTTGTTCAATCATAGAACACAAAAAGGTCAAAATTTCCCCACCCCTGGATCTCAATTGAATCTACCCCAGAGTTACATCAAGTTTAAGCACAGCACTTAATACCCAAATGGAGGTCTTTTCTTCATCTTTGCATGAGGCAAGTTCTCAGCAATCTTAGATCCTGGGGAGACAAGGCTTAGCAAGGCCACAAGATACATTGCCAGTCTCTTCATTACTTCATCCCCTGTCTGTAGAACTGTCCTAGAACCCCTGAAAACATTAGCAAAACCGTCTCCCAGGATTTCTGTAAACATACAACAAGAAAATCCTTCTTCAGGGCTTCTGAACCAACAGAAAGGTTCCCAGACCCCTGAAACAACAGCACTGTCCTTCACCAGTGGACAGTATTCACTCTCTGTCTGCAGGACAGTCTCAGGGCTTCTTAACCAAAAGCCAGGGTCCAGGACTTCTTCAACAAAAGGACTGTCTTTCACCAGTGGACAATTCTGGCAAAACAACATCAAAACAGACAGACAAAGTACCAGCAAAACAGCCATGTCTCCTCAGTCCTTGGCAGCTCAGGGGGCAGGTCTCAAAACTCCAGGGCAATTCAAAGTGGCCCCCAGCAATTCTCTCAGTCTCTCTCTCTGCCTCCACAAGGGTGCTGCTTCCAAAAAGTTCTTCTGCCTCTCTCTTGTGTCTCTCCAAATCTACGTCACCAGCTCCTCCCAGTTCAGGACTTTCTTTTCACATCAACAAGTCCATCCCACAGGTGGGGTTAACAAGCTCTGGGTTTTAACACAATCAATTTGAAAACCAAGCCAATACAGGGGGATCTTTCTATTCCATTACTATCATAGTCATGAACTAAATTGTCACATATCTTATTGTTATATATTTTGGAATATCTATATTATTTGTTCCAGTTTATTTTCATTATTCACTTTCTTTATAAATGTTTGGATTTAAAATGAATTAAAAGATTACTTTCATTACTCTCATTACTTCTATTTTTATGTGATGAAAGTCGGGTCTAATTTACTACTGATTTCCAAGATGTAAGGTAAAAAAAAAATATATGCTTTGCTAATAATTGTTGTCTTTCCAGGTATAGACAGAATGGTCTAACAGAGAGTATAAGGGTGACAGCAAAAATACCCAGGACCACAGGCAAAAGTCATGGGGAAGACCAGACTTAGGTGAAAACTTGTTGAAACTGATAGCAAAATGTTTGTGGCTAAAATATTTGCTAGGTTTATAAATGTCATCAATACAGTCAGATGTCAGTGTGCAGTTGGTCAGGAAGATAAGCTATTCATAAGCCAGGGAGGATATAAACAGGATGACAAGATGTGATCTTTCTCTCTCTCTCTCTCTCTCTCTCTCTCTCTCTCTCTCTCTCTCTCTTTCTCTTTTCCTTTCTCTCTATTTTGTCTCCCGTCCTTGTTCCCTTCCTCTCTCTTCTGTTTCTTTCTCTTCTACGTCTGTCTCTTCCCTACCTTTATCCCCTCTTCTTTTACATCTTCTTCCTCCCCCTTACCATAATTTCTCCCCTTGTATTCCTCACCCTCCAAACTCTCTATATCTCTAAGTAGATCCTACTAAAAATCTTTGAAGCAGGTGTAAAGCCCTAATATCAGATGGCTTTTTTCATGGAATGTGTATTCTCTAATGCTTTGATGGAAGTCATCCTTTTGGGGATAATTTTGTCAACTTTCATTGGCCTCTTCCTTCTCCAGGTTAATAAACCACAATGAGAATTGATTTGATTTTGCCAAGGCTCTCCTGAGTCTTGACTGTAGTGAAACACCCATAATTTAGGCAAGACAAACATTCTCACAATGTAAAAATAATATCTTTTCAGTATGACTAAAATGTTTTCATCTTTGATTTTTATTATTATAATTATATATCAGTGAAATACAAAACAATATTATACTTAATTTTCATAATTAGCAGCAATTAATTTCAGGATATTAAAGAAAATTTTGTCATAGCCATCTAATACTGGGTACCTTCTATGCAGAATTTCAATGGTAAAGAAGCTGGTTGAGAAGGAACAAAACTGAATATAGCAACCTATAAAAGAACTGAAATAAATAATATCTCTTTAAAACTACAAAATCATATAATCAGTAAGACTTAAGTTTAAATGAAATATAAGTAGTATTGTATGCAATAATTATTATCTGAAATAACTCACAGCTTTTAACTACATGAATCTATATGAGTAATTCACTACATAAGCATTTAGGTTTTCCTTTTTTCCCTTAATTTTGACTAGGGAAGAAACAGAAGACATTATGAGATGATGTTTGAGCATCTTATAATATAGCTTGACTCCATGTCATCATTCCCATGGTTTATACAAAGTTGTAGATATTTTGACACTATAAAATAATATTATTATAAAATGAACTCATAGCCTTCCAATACTATGTACCATTGCAAAAAATAACTTTGTAAAAACAAATATATCATATGTGTAATTTCAAGATATACTAGGCAGTGATATTGGGATGATTTAGTGCAGCCGTCTAAAATAGGAAAGGCCTCCCAAGATGGTTGTAGAAACCTAATGTCCTTCCTTGAAGTTATGCTACTACACTGGAAAAGTAGTTTATTTGTAAATGTTCATATTTTAGAAATAGGCTAAAGGAGAGCCTTACAGTAAAGAATTAGAGGGATTTACTAAAAATCTTACCTTGGCAGAGAATATCAGAAAATTTTCAATTAAATTTGTGACTCTCAAAGCAGCCTGGCTTGGCTTAGAAATAATCAGAATTTATTTAATAAACAAGAAATAAATAAATAAGAAAATATCAAGACTCTTTATACAGGGTGGAAATGAGAACATAAAAGAAGAGAGAAAAGGAGTAGGGAAATGCATTTGAAATTAAAATAACCATTAAAATAAAGAATGACAATCACCAGTATGATAACTGGTAGATTCAAAATACATCCATTCTAGGTAGAGTTAAGATTTAGCTAAAACCTATCTCAGAAAAAGTGTATATATACACATACATATATAATATATGTGTGTGTGTGTATACATATATACATGGATACATATATATATATACACATATATACCAATATGTGTATATATATGGGGGGGGGAGATGAGAATGAGAATGAGAACATCAGGTTATTTCCAGTATGACAATTTCTTCCCACCAACACAAAGGAAATTGCCTGTTAAGGGAGCTTAAATGACTTGTTAACAACTGTCAGGCTCAGGATTTGAAGACAAATTTCTAATTCCAATCCCAGCATACTATACAAGGGGTGGACAACCTGAGGTCTCAGGGCCAAATGTGGCCCTCTAGGTCCTCAGGTATAGCTCTTTGAATGAATTCAAACTTTAGAGAGCAAATCCCCTTAAATAAAAGGATTTGTTCTGTAAAACTTAGCATCAGTCAAAGGGCCACACCCAAGGACCTTAAAGGCCATATGAGACCTTGAGGTTGCAGGTTTTCCACCCCTGCAGTTACACAAATTATTGCCTATTGTGGTTGACCTGACTAATTGGGAGATTTTTTTGGTTAGAATTTGACATTTATTAGATATTTATATTAAAAAAGTTATATGTATATAATATTTATATGAATATTATATATGTATTGATCAGCTTATTCAAAAGATAGCAAATATATTCATACTCTATATGTTATGTATGAATTATATATGCTATATAAACACATATATATATGATAAACACACACACATGCCAAAAGAAAACCCTAATGTTGTTATTTGTCTTTCTGAAACTTGCGTTGAAAAGAAGCAGTGTGGTGGTGAACCTAAAGCAAATGAAGGCAATTTGGCAGAGTTAAAAGTGTGCTGAATTTGATGTAAGAAAACCTATGTTTAAACCCCAGGTCTACCATTTTAACCAAATGATTACCTTAGGGAAATTATTTACACTCTTTCAGTCTTAGTAGCCTCATGTGCAAAATGAGGAGGCAGCACTAAAAGACTGTTCAGATTCCCTCTAGCTCCAATTCTACAAACTTATGAACTCAAGTTCCAGCTCTAATTTTTACTGGTTGTTTACACAAATCTCAATATCTCTCTCTTTTTTTCTCCCCCTCCTCCTCCCTCTCTCCCTCTCCCTTCCTTTCTACCCCTCCCTTCCCCCTCCGTCCCTGTTTCTCTCTCTCTCTCTCTCTCTCTCTCTCTCTCTCTCTTTTCCTTTC
>NW_027187278.1:4928965-4955439 GCF_028583685.1 Petaurus breviceps papuanus | reverse complement strand
TCTCTCTCTCTCTCTCTCTCTCTCTCTCTCTCTCTCTCTCTGTCTTTTTTCCCCACTTCCTACTTTCCATTCCTCTCCTTTTCCATTTCCTCTCAGTTTCATATATAATGGGAACAATACTTGTACTATTTACCCCATTGAAGTTTGTGTGATAAAGTTCTTATAAATCATAAAATGGTCTCTATATATTATCTACTTTTATGGTTTGATATTAAATATATTTGAAAATATAATTCTCTTTCTCTTTGTTTATTCCTTTCCTTCCTTCCTTCCTTCCTTCCTTCCTTCCTTCCTTCCTTCCTTCCTTCCTTCCTTCCTTCCTTCCTTCCTTCCTTCTTCCTTCCTACCACTACCACTCACTCTCTGTACCACTGCTCTAGTATCTGCCTTCTTGCTTTAAACATCCTATAACCAATTTCAAATCAAGTTTCTTGTCAAGGGTAATGTTATTCAAATGTGAAAAAGGTGGAACAAACATAGTTAAGCGGTACATGGATGCTAAAAGATAGAAAACTGTAATAGGAAAGAGCTAGCTATTTTAAAAGCATACAATATCAACATACTCTACCTTACATTGTTCAAATTTTAACCCTAAGAATTCACAAATGTGATCAGGAAATTGACAATATTGGATACATTAGGAAAAAATGTAGAAGTTGTAGAACATGGGAGATCGATATATCTAATCCCTACTTCTTTTTAAAGAAGGAAAAAAGTGAGGGGAGGGAGGGGGAGAAAATTTAGAAATCAAAATCTTATAGAAGTGAATGTTGAAGACTAAAAATAAATAAATAAATATTTTTAAAATGAGAAGTTAGTGAGATAGATACAAATGTCTAGAAGAGATTACTAAAGTGAAATTCTAGAAAAGATTATTAAATAAGTAGTGAACAAGCATTTAGAAAGGGGAATAGCAGCCAGTAAAAGTCAAACTGATGTTTACTAAGAACAAATTATGCTAAACTAATCTCATTCCTGTTTTCCATGAATTTTTCAAGACGGGGAGAACAGAGCAATTGTGTGACATAGGGCTTCACTGTACTATGCTCTAGTGACACAATTATAGATATTATTTTGTCATACTCTGGGACCTAATTTTTAGAGACTTTGATCAACTTGAGAATTACAAATGATAAAAACTAGGCTGGCATGTTTTTATGGAAATGTTTTTTTTTTTGGCATGTTCCCATGGAAAATGTTAAAAAGAAGTAATGATTTTAATCCTAGACTAAAAAGAAATCAATTTCAAATATTTGAAAGAATGTGGTAGAAAGGTATTAGATTTGGGGTTTCAAAACATTGGTTCAAATATTGTCTCCCATACATGTTACCTGGGTGACCTGGGTAAAATCGACCTCCCTGAACCTCAATTTCTTTCATTTATAAAATAAATATAAACACATACATACATATATATATATACACAAGTCTATACATACATACACATATATATGTATGTATACATATATATAATATGTAGATGAGAAATCTTCTAGATTTCCTTTCAGATCTAATTCCTCTGATACTATGTAGAAACATGGATAAATTTAAGCTGCAAAGTACCAGTGAGCATAGTTAAAACTAATATATTAATATTATCTGTTTAAAATAAGTCATTTCTGGTAATTATAGTTTTACAAATCTAGAATGGAATATTCTAAAGAGGCACCAGGTCTACTGAGCACTAATCAATTAGAGTATGTTTTTTATGTGTCATACATGCATATTCAAGAGAATTTTCATGTACCAGTTTCCTTCTAAATTTAATATTACATAATGATATTATTAACCTTCATTGTGCCTGAATCTCAATAACAACGTGCCATCTTGGCCTTCCTCTGCTTGAATTCTAGTCTTGGTGCAAGTTTTATATTCTATTTCTTCTGAAATAAGCTCTTTAATATAGTGACCAGTCCTTGGGGGGGGGGGACCTCATTCTAGAAATTCTTATAAATCTTAATTGCTATAACAATGGAATTTATATTATACTAAAACTTAACAAAGTGGTTCACAAATATTAATTTTTATCCTTATAACCACTTTGAGACATAGGTACTATTGGTATTTCCATTTCTACAGATGAGTAAACTGAGGCTGATAGAGATGTAAGGAATGTACTCAGAGTCACAAACTCTGGCTTTCTTGACACTAAGTCCAGCATTCTATCCACTGTACCACCTAAAAACTTTTATTTCATACTCTTGCATTACAAGCAACAGGCATCCTTATTATTCCATGAGTATCCACAAGTTTATTTCTAAAGCTGAAATATTATGTTTATTGGCTTTTAATGCTATTTAGATGTTGTTGATAAGTGGTAAAGTCATTGCATTATCCTTCTTCTGGGTATTAGATTTTTAAGGCATTGCTAGAGGCAAAAAATCTAGAATGTTCTGCTACCTACAGTGGAAATCAAGGAGATTTCAAGGACTATTTCTACTTTTCCATATAGCATGCAAATGCATGAGTCATAAGTCAGCAAAGAATTAAGTTTCCAAAGCCCAGTTTATCTTTTTGAAACTTTGAGTTTTACAAGCAAGTGCCTTACAGTGTATTATTTTCCCCAATGTTTTCATAACTAGCTTTTGCTATTACATGGCACTGGGTTGAGATTACATGGTGCCAGAAAGAAGTAAAAGAGAAAAAGTTGAAAATGCATGTACTATAAAAATTACATGCTGCAGTAGCATATAATTGGAGTGAAACAGTTGCAATTTTAAATAAATACACTTGTAACTTTGGCAAGCAAAAAGAAATGCTAGGCATCTGTATGTTTTTAAAAGATTGTTGAATAATGATGAATTACCAATAATAATAGATAAAAATTATCTTGTGACAATTTCCTATTTGTCTTCCGAGTTATTATTTTTATTGTATGAATTATATTTGAGCTTTCTATATCATATTAAAGCTATATCACTTATCCTTAGTAATATTAAATGAATTCACATTTGAATAAATTGCCAGCTTTCAATCAGTTTCCTTATTGTCCTTGAACAATTATAAGCAGTCATTGATTCCATGACAGCCAGTCCAAGTCAAGAGGGAACCAGAATTGGATTGTCTATCTAATTTAAATAGAAATTACAACTTCTGCTGAGGAATTCACAAAAGAGAAGTGATCCTTCCCCTCACTACACACACGTGCACATACACATACACACACACACACATACATGCACACACCAAAAAAAAAAAAGCTTTATTAAGTCAACCAAGGGAACATTTGTGAATTATCTATAGACTTGACCTTGACCCTTCTCTAACTGGAATGAAATGGTACTAAGATTTCTATTTCAAATAGAAAAGAAACTGAGGCTCTTGTCTTTGTGGCAATCTTTCTTTGACTAAGTGCTTCTAGATAGGAAAAAAAACTTATTTATATTTAATAATTGTATAAGGATATGTGGAAATTAACTGTTGTAGGAGATGAAGGAAAGGAAAATATCTTGGGCCCTGTGAAGTCATAGTAATTGAACAATTTCCATTTCTAATCTTGATCTTAGATGCTATGTGGTAGATTAGAAATAAAATTTTCCCTCTGAGATTTAGAAAACTTTTTTCTTTTTGGTTAAACATTATTATACTCTTAGATAGTCTACATTAACCAGTTTTATCTCCATTTTTATCTTCGCAAATGAGTTTCCTTGCTTTTTAATTTCTAGTTAAATTATTGGAATTTATAAAACAATTCTATGATATCCAAATTTTATGTAAGATATGTTAGTGACTTGCAAACCAAATAAGCAGGTTAGGTAGGTTAATTAGGTTTTTACTTTTCCAATTACTTCTATGCTTATTTTTAATGAATATGGCTAAAGTATATTGATTTTCTATTAGCTCCTGCTGTATAATTTTATTTAATTTATGTGTAAATTCATAGTAGGATTGCAGTTCACTTTTTATAAGGCACTGCTTCACCTAAAATTGTATATCTTTTGTAATACTAGTTCTGTATTTCCCCGTCTGTTCTTTTCATGTATTTCTCTGAGCTAATTAAACTTCCGAGAATGTTGCTTCCCTTGTTTAAACACAATTGAATAAGCACAGTGCTGCCCCAGTGATTTATTGGCCTGAGTTGCCCTAGTTTACTTATCAGCTATGCCTCACTGACCCTGAACTAATCCAAGATAGTAAGTACATGACCAATAATAGATGTCATCACTTAGTATCTTTTATAAACATGGTTGGCATACATTTTCCTCAGTAGCCCTTTGTACTTGACTCTAGCTATTCTGTTTTCTATTCTATGATATTTATTTTCAAAATGTATGCTATTTTTTACTATCTATAAATTTCACACAATTCATTGAAACATATACAAAAAGATACAGTTACATATGTATATATATAATATGTATCTATATATGTATGTATGTGTATATATGTGTAAATATATAAAAACACCCATGTATTTGTAGGCAGTGTGGTATAATATAAAGAGCACTAGATTTAGAGTCAGAGGACATCAGTTTGAATTCTGGCTCTTTCATGTGTGTGTAACCCTGGGCAAATCAAGTAATCTCTCTAGGCCTCAATCCCTTCATCTGTCAAAACAGGAGTTTGTCCTAGATAACCTATAAAATTCCTTCTAGCTCCAGATCTATGATTCTTGAATGTCTGTGTATGCACGCATGTATGTACAATTATATCTGAATAATGTATATTGTTCACATATGTATTCATAGATGACACATGCATGTAAACTTATTTAAATGTTGAATCACATGTATACAGATACTGTATTTTTCATGTAGTGTGTGTACATATACACACAGTATTGTAACCTCATATATAGACACGTGAGTGCTTATACCTGATAAAAGGTGTCAATATGCTTTTCTTTTTTTTTTTTTGCTTTTTGGAGGAGGGAATGCAGGGCAGTTGGAGTTAAGTGACTTGCCCAAGATCCCATGGCTAGTAAGTGTTAAGTGTCTGAGGTCAGATTTGAACTCAGGTCCTTCTGACTCCAGGGCCAGTGCTCTATTCACTGCACCACCTAGCTGCCCCGTTTCAATATGCTTTTACAGATCCATGTGAGGTGCTGCAATTAAGAATTCATATTATGTAATTGTTCTTGGGGCCAATAAAGCATACTTAATTCTACATACAAATACAGATATATACATAGGCATTTATAAGATATCCAAGTGTCCCAAAAGTCTTAGTGAATTTTTTAGCTTTAATAACTTCAGAAGTATAAATGCTAAATAAAAACTAGCCAAAATGACATCTGAAAGGTCAATAATTTAAAATTTTAAAATAAGGCTATATTTCTTATTATAATTAAACATAATCACCATACATTGGTCTAATTTTCAGACTCTGAAAATTTCATCATCTGGTACTCATCAACTGAAATGAGTGCATTTATAGTCGTATCCATTACATCAACAAAAGAATGAGGCTTGGGTTCACACAGAGCAATTTGGATGTGAACCTATACGAAAAAAATCTAATGGCAATTGATCAAATGACTGAAGTGGCCAAACAAAATGACCACCTCTGCTGACCCAGTCAGTGGTAGAGAAAATATGGAAAAATCATGGTATGCACAGCGCCTAATAACAAGATGCCCTCCCTTTGTTGAAGTTCAAATGAAAAAAAAAAGTATTTTTTTCAAAATTCACAAAATTAGAGAATGAAGAAAAATATCAGTAATTTGAACAGTTAAACTTTCTAATGATTTTGGGGGGATATGCTTAGCATACTTCTGAAGTAAATAAGGATTCAAGCTCTATTTTACATGTCATCAGGTATGTCTTTCCAGACTTACTGAGACAGAAGATTTACCCAGAATCACACAGCTACCAAGTGTCTGAGGTTGGGACTGAACTCAGATCTTCTTGACCCCAGGCAAGGACTCCATCCACTGTGCTATTTAAGGCTCCTTCAGAAAGACAAGATGGCACAGTAGCTAGTATAGCCTTGAAGACGGAATGACCTGTGTACAAATTCTGACTGACAATTAGACATTTTGCAACCAGTTTATTTTTCTCTAGGCAGTTAAGATTAATAAGGCATAATTAAACTGCTGATATTAATTAATCCAAGGGTGTTCCCCTACACTGGTGAAATCACAGATTTAGGTTAAAAAAAAGAGTCTCCAGTATATGTGAAATATAGGTATTTCGTAAAATATTTCTAAACAATTAAGGTAGATATCAGGAAGGAAAACCATTTCCTTTCACACCATATCTCCTCTGCCATTTTTATCTGTGACAGATTATTAGACTGAATTGGTAAGGAGTTGGTTCAATATGGCAATTCTTATTCATATCTTTGTGGAAGAACTAATTTAATTCATATTATAATCAAACTCATTACATAGTAAAACATCATATGATGAGGTTTTACAATAGACTTATAGTAATATATGCATTTTTCCAGCGTATGGCACTATCCTGGTTCTCAGTACTTGCCTTTTTGCCTTTCTTTATCAATTGCCTCTTGCACTGTGTGCCCTAAGGGTAAAAACTTGGAATCTGGTTTTAAAGTCTTGAAATTGACTACTGAAACCTGTCATAATTTGTGCCCACTAAACTACTCTACTAATTCAACTTGATTCCTAACAATTTACTAACATGTCTTTTCCTGTTGTATTAGGGCAATCTCTATTCTGTCACATCTATTTTAATTATAGTTATCTTTATCTATTCTTGCTTGAGGTCCATTGCTTCATGAGAAAAAAAAAAAACATTCTTATATGGTTCCATTCCACTCTAATCTCTCCCTTTGACTAAGCTTGAGTTAGAAGAGTCTTCTGTGGTCTTCTCGTCAAACTCCCCGATTTTAAAGATAGAGAAACAAAGGCACAGTGTGGATAAGCTTTCAAGGTCACAAAAGCAAGAAGCTTCAAAGGTAGAATTTGAATCCAAGTCAGTGGACATGAAAAGGTTCTTTTCACTGATCCAGGCTGACTCCAGTTTGCTTTGTTTTTTTCACATCTAACACATTATAGAGTGCCTCTTTGTTAATTATCTGTAAATTAGTAAATTTTAGTAAATTATTTTACTAGTTGTATCTCAGAGGTGGATTTTCTTTTCCCAGCCAAATCATAAGTGCATGCTTCTTTTATAACCTACAACACTTGTTATAGTTTACTAAAATAACTCAAAAGTTCAAGGTTACTCTAAAAGATTATTTTGCATTCAAGTACCCTGTTTACTATGGCATAAAACTTCAATCTTTTACTCCTTAGTTTTAGCAGGTAGAAATTGTTTTTCTAACTGATTTTCATTTAAACACCATAAAATTTTCCTTTAGCATTTCCTTAAGTGTTTCATAAGTTGAGGGTGGGCAACTATGTTGAAAGAACAACACATTATTACAGTAAAACTTATGGAACTAAATTAAAAGTGGTTATCAAATAAAATTTAAAGTACAATTCACCTGCTATATCTCCCTATAGAAAGTTTTATTTGGGGCTACTTGTTCATTAAGTATATGTTATTGAAAATTCAAATGAATAAATAGCTAATGCTACTTTTGCGTAGGCAAAATAAATATTTGCATTACAAATTGAAGGGCAGTAGGTTAGAGGGTTCAGAATTTTAACCCAAGAAAGGCCTTTTCTTTTTTATTATTATTTATTTAATTTAAACTTATATACTAAAACTAAATACACAATAAGAAAAGAAAAAAAACATTTTAAACTTACACACACATTTTTGAAAAAGCATTGCCATGTGCACAAACAGTGTAAGAGAGGATTCAAAATATACAGCAACAAATTTCCATTTAAAGAAAGCCTATGTAGGGGCAGCCAGGTAGCACAGCGAGTAAGAGCACTGGCCCCAGTGTTGGGATGACATGGGCTCAGACACTTAGCACCCACCCAGAAACACCTGGCCATGCAACCTTGAGCAAGTTACTTAACCCCAGTTGCTTAGGGGCGGCCAGGTGGCTCAGCAAGTAAAAGCACCAGCCCCAGTGTCAGGATGACCTGGGGATCAAATCCGTGCTCAGATAATTAGCACCACACCCAGAAATAACTGGCCTTGTAAGCTTGAGCAAGTTACTTAACCCTGATTGCTTAAAAAAAAAAGCCTATAAAATAAATCTTACACATTATGTTCAGAGTTGTCCATCTTCTCTTTGCTTCCTTGTACGTTTTCTTCAGTTCTCTGCTGCATATTTTTTACTTTGCTCTTTTTTTCCCCTTCCCACCCCTCCACCAAGAAGGCTACAATTAAGCACAGATACGCACACATGCACATACACACACATACCTACACATACTTAAAAATCTAAAATTATACTAATAAATAGACATATACTTTCATATGCATCTATGTAAGGCCATACTATACTTATCTGTCCTCTCTTTCTCTTGGGGTGAATAACATCTTCCTTCATATGTCCAAGTCTTTATATAACTTTCTAAGTCCACAAACTCATCATTTCATACACCACAGCAATTTTCCAACCTTATACTGTCTTAATTATTTTAGTCCAAGACAATATTGATTAGTATGGCTGACATATATTATAGTTTCCCTATTTTTTCTCTTTTGATTAAATCTTTAACTTTGTCTGAGATCATAATGACTACCCATTTTTTTCTGTAATAAATTCTACTCCTAATCTTTATTTCATGCTCTTGTTTATCTCTTATTTCCTATGTCTCTTGACCCTTCTTCTTGCTTCTACCCTCTCTCTACCTTTCCCTCCTATTACTTAACCTACCCCATCTCTAAAGATCCCTCCCTTATCCCATCCCTCTTCACTCCTCTGCTTTACTTCTCCCTACAACTTTGCCCTCCTATTCCTTAACTTCCCCACCCCTTCAAGAATTCCTCCCTTATCCACTCCCCCTGCCCCATCCCCTTGACCTCTTATTTCTTTTTGAATATAAAAGACTTTTATACCCTTCTAGATATATATGTTGTTCTGTCTTTAACCTGTTCCCAATGAAAGTAAAATTCCAGCACTGCCACCCTCACTCTGCTAGCTTCTTCTATACCAACTTTTGTTTCCTTTTTTGTCTCATTTGTATGAGATAATTGCTCCTTTTTTTCTTGCCCTAAAGTTTTCTTTTAGAATCACCCTGCCATCCTCAGCCCAAGTCTTTCTTTCAAATAATGCAAATAAAAATGACAGTTATAATAGAACTGATAATATTTTCATATATAGGAAGTGAATGATTTGACCTTGTTGAGTCCGTTATAATTGGTCTTTAATGTTTACTTTTTATTTCTCATAGATGTTATATATTGAATTTTCCCTTCTGCCTGCTGTTTTATATATATATATATATATATATATATATATATATATATATATATATATATATAATACCTGAAAGTCTTTCAGTTAATTAAATGTCCATTTTATTTTTTTCATTCAGGATTATGCTTAACTTTGCTTGATAAATTACTGTAGGTCATAATCCCAGCTCTTTTTCTGTACAAAATATAGTATTCCAAGGCCTAAGGTCCCTCAGTGTAGTAGCTGCTAGTCTCATGTAATTTTTATTGTAGCTCCATGATATTTAAATTGTTTTTATTTTGTTGTTGCTTCCAATATTTTCTCCTTAACCTGGGAGCTTTGAAACTTGGGTATGATATTCCTGTAAGTTTTCCTGCTCAGATGTCTTTCGGGTGGTGATTAGTGGATTTTTTTTCTATTTCTGTTCTTCTAGAACTTCAGGGCAGTTTTCCTTGATAATTTCTTGCAATATTGTATCAAAATACTTTTTTATCATAATTTTCAGGAAGTTTGATTATTCTTGTATTATTTCTCCTTGATCTGTTCTCCACATTCTCCACAGTTGTTTTTCTGATGAAATTATTTCATTTTCCTTTCTATTTTTTCATTCGTTTGATGTTGTTTTATTATTTCTTTGTGTCTCAGAATATTATTAGCTCCCCTTTGCCAAATTCTAATTTTCAAGGAATTTTTTTAAGTTTTCAACTATTTCAAATTGGCTCACTTTCTTTTCATAGTTTTCTTGATTTTCTTGGGTTGCCTTTTTTTCCCCTGATTTTTCCTTGATCTCTTTTATTTGATTTGTAAAGTCCTTTTTAGATTCTTCTAAGAAATCTTTCTGTGATTGGGACCATTTGACATTTCTCATTGAAAAATTAGTGGCTTTTTTTTTCATCTCCATTATCTTCCTCTGAATATGAACCCAAATCTTCTCTATCCCCATAGCAGCTATCTATGGTTGAATTCTTTCTCCTTTGCTTGTTCATTCATTCATTCTTTTTTTGGTTCATTTTTGGAGCTATTAGTGTGATCAAGTTTGAGTCCTGAGGTATGAGGAGTAATGCCCCAAGCCATAGGTCCTTCTTATTGTTATTTTCTGAGGTCTGTCCTGGGAGCTCAACCTAGGGCTCTCCTTTCTATGCCTAAACCAAATTTAGAGACCCAAGTCATGTAATCCCCTAAATAATCTTATTCCTCATGGTCCCTCTGGTGGCTGTAAACTATAGCTGTCCTCTCTTCCCTGGAACTGAAACCAGGAACTTTGCCTTCCTGCAAGTGCCCACAGCTAGCAGGATCCATGCCCCTCTGCTACTGCATTCACTAGATGTGCATTAGCTCCTTCTCCCTGCAGTGTATGATCAGCACAGCAGTGCTTGACATCCCTTAATAGTGGAAGGCCCTTCAGTCTTCTCCTCCTCACTCACACTGCCTAAGAGATAAAAGTTTCTAAGGCTGAGGATGCCTCCCAACCCAGCTGCAATCCAGGGGTTTATAGATTCTACAGAGCTGGCCTGGAGGTGTTTGCATTTCATTCAGGCTTAACATTTGGCTCCCAGAAGTCAGGTCTTTCTTGGAGTCTTCTTAGGTTGCCTTACGAGAACAACTGACTTTTATTTATTTCTACAGCATTACATTCCCTCTGATGTAATGTTGTTGTAGTTTTTGTTTTAGTTGTTTTTTTTTTTTTTTCTGTAGAGGGAACTTGGAGAACCGAAAATTTTCTGACCTATTCTGCCATCTTCCCAGAATCCTCCCCAAGGCTTTTTCTACTTCTTAGGGAAAGAAAGTGTCAGAGATACTTATAATATTTATATAATTGTACCTTTTGACTATCCCTTCTCTCCCCAGGGGTTTGATTTGAAGGAAGGATTAACTTCCACACTCAAACCAATTTAAATATAGATTAGTTACAATAAATTACTTCTTTAATAGTAAAATGTATAAGGCTCTATCCCTACCCATCTTAGTTTTCCCAGGTATGTTTACTAGTTAACAAAAATGCATCACTAATTGGCAAAATTTCAGAAATTATGAGCATCTGAAGTATATGTTTTGACAATTTAAAATCCACTGATTCAGTCTTTGGAAAAATTACAAAATTAAATTTTTTTCTATAGTCTGACCTTTTTTTTAAAATGCTGCTTATTCATTTTCCTAGCCAAATACTTGATTTTCTAAATCCCTGTCAAGGAAGCACTTTGTTTCCAGTGGGTCTGGGGGGTGGGGATGGGGTTGGATGTGTGTGTACTGTCCCATGCTTCTGGGGTTTTGTATCAGTC
Organism: Petaurus breviceps papuanus; assembly: GCF_028583685.1. Classification (NCBI taxonomy): domain Eukaryota; kingdom Metazoa; phylum Chordata; class Mammalia; order Diprotodontia; family Petauridae; genus Petaurus; species Petaurus breviceps. The sequence goes on along the minus strand of NW_027187278.1, from coordinate 4,943,950 downwards.
ACTGTATCCCCCACTAGTCTCTGGGCCCAAAGCACCAGAAGCAGCCTCTGATGCTGCTGCCCCTGCCACAGCCACTTCCAACTCCCTCACCCCCTCCATGCTCCCACCTTCTCCCCACTAGGGCCCAACTGAGCCTTCTTCTTTCACCCAGATCCCAGACTTTCCACACTGTTCTCAGCATTTGTGGGCTGAGAAGTTTGGAAATCGCCATAGCTGCCAGCCATTTAGTCTCCCTAGGCCTGCTCTGGTTGGTTGCTCCAGTCTGGTCAACGCTGTGGAGCCCACGCTGGACTGTACTCCGCTCCCTGTCCAGTGCAATAAACCCTTCCTGTTGGTCTTCCAGGCTGTTGGCCTGGAGATGTGTTCCACTCTGTCATTTTGTTTGTTCTACAGCTCTAGAATTTGTTTAGAGTCACTTTTTTACGTGTATTTCAATGGGTTTGGGGAGAGCTCAAGCAAATCCCTGCTTTTACTCTGCCATCTTGGCTCCACCCAAAAAAATTAATTTTTTTTTAGGCACTTTCTACTTCCCTTTTGATCACCCTGTTGATTGCGGGTTTCACTTTTGTATAGGACACCAGTCTTTTCATTATGAATTTTTGCTAGCCAAATGTCATTTCCCTTCACATGCAACCTGTCCCTCCCAATCCCCAAATTGCCCCATTCCCTCACATCATTCTAATTTTCTTATATGTCTCAAATAGTCAATGCCCTCATGCTGTTAAATTCATTTCCAACGTTTTCCTCCCCATCTAGGTCTAATTTCTCATTCCAAAATAATGGATCTATAAACATGTTTGAGGAGGTATTTAATATCAGGGAAGTTAGGTGGCAAATTTGATAGAGTGTCAGGCCTGAAATCAGGAAGAATCTCCTTCCTGAGTTAAAATCTGGTCTCAAGTGCTAGCTTTATGACCCTGCTCAAGTTACTTGATCTTATTTGCCTCAGGAGGAGGAGGTATTATGCAGAAGATTTAGAGGTTTATAGAATTGTGAAAAAATGTTTGAGATTGAATTTATGGATAGGGGGACAAATGATGAAGTTGAAAAAGAAAGGAATCAAGCTGAAGAAGGACTGGGTTTAATAGAGAAATGATAAAACTGACAGATAAAATTCTAGAAAATGAGAAAGCAAAGCAAAGAGTCCTAAGGAGTAAAAGAAGAAATAAAGGGATTAGAGGAGAATATGGGAGGACAGAAGAATACTAGTAAGACAATAAACTGAGAAAATCCAAGAAATTATTAAGGCAAAGGAAAAGATAAAGGTAATTGTACCTCTAAAGGATGTGAGAAGATGCTAAAAGGTCAGGAATTGATAATGAGGTTCTAAAAAAATATTTTACAAGATGAAAAGGAAAATAATAAAACACTAGTTTCATCCTTCTTTCCCCAAGCAATTCTCTAAGGGGTGTGACTAGCAAGAAAAAGAGAGTACTAAAGATTCCATTTTCAGAAAGTAAGAGGGGCAGGAAGAACTATTCAGTGAATTATATAAATGGTATGATGTTTGCATTCCTGCCACAGTCAACCAAACATCTGATAGATACGAGCAAAAAACAAGTGAGTTTCCCTCCAATAAAGAAGGTAAAAGTATTCAAGGAACATATCTCCATATCCCAATTGAGGGGAAAATAATCCATTACAATAAAATAACAAAATTATATATATATATATATATACAGAGAGAGATAAATTTAAAAAAGAAAAAGAAAAGAATAGGAGTTTGTGGGGGCATCAGGAGGTCCTAACATAATGTTGATGGGCAAAATAATGTGACATAGGGGGAAAAGGGCATAATCACTACTGGACATACAGAATTCTAAAAAAGATGGAAGCAGCTTATCAATCAACTTAAATTTCTAAAAGGCATGTACAGAAGATTCATTAAAGTGTGAATGCAAAAGACTGGGATAGTGCTTTAGGAAAAGTGTCAAGGTGCTAAACTGTAGGACTGTGATCTTGACGTAAATTCTTGGGAAATTAAAAAGAAATTAAGATATGAAATATATATATATATATTCATGTTTGTATCTTTTACTCTATCTTGTCTCTCTAAGAAATGGGGATGATAATAAAAAATGATAAAACTTAACACTAGTGATATAATAGAGGAATAATATTGTTTATACATTCTAAGTGAGATTATAAAGTGGTTAAATATTTGTGATACAAACTTGTAGTAGTCTATTAGAATTATAATGTACTATATTTATGTTGTTTGACCTAACAGTCCTCTTTATTGGGAGCGTCCTTTAAAAAGCTTTATCACAAAGAAAATATCCTAATGGTTGCATAATTTTATTATATTTTAATATAATATATGATGAAAATGCAGTTAAGAATTACAACTATAAGAGATACATGAAAAGACTGATTCAGGAAACACACATAAAAAAGAGCATTAACAAAAGCTTATTCTGTTCTTGTTTTTCAGTTGTGTCTGATTTTTCATGACCCCATGTGGGATATTCTTGGCAAAAATACTGGAGTGGTTTGCTATTTCTTTCTCTAGCTCATTTTATAGATGAGGAAAGTGAGGCAAAAAAAAGGTTAACTGGAATCACACATCTAGGAAGTATCTGAGGTCAAATTTGAGTTGAGAGAGTTGTCTTCTTCACTCCAGGATCTGGCACACTATCCACTAAGTCACCTAGCTGATTATACACACTGAAAATGAGGATATAAAAGAATAATGTTTGGGCAAAACCAGGGTAACATTAAAAAAATTTAAGAAGCTAGGGAGAGATGATAACTTAAAAGTTAGAGAAATTTATATATTTAAATTCATTCATTGCATAGTTATTGTTTAATTGCTTTTGCTATAGTTTAATGTCATTCCAATTTATTTGAAATCTCCATTTTCGATAGATTTTGTAACGAGGGAGAATAAGTGTAGCAGAAATGATTTCTGAATTATTTTTATTTAAGGATTGTTATAGAATAATTAATCTGTTAAAGCCAGAAGAAATTTAAGGGCTTATTTAGAACATTCCCATTATTTTAGGAAGAAAGAATTGTGGAGAAGGGAAGAGACTTAGACAAGATCATGTGCTGAATTAGTACAAAAGTTGAGAATCTTCCAAACTCTGCTCTGCAGGCTTCTAGGTCAAGCCTTTTCCTCTGATTTTGAAATTTGTGATCTGACTAGTTAGTAAGCAACTGATAAAGATGTACAGTTCTCATTATTATTTTTGGGAGGAGGAAGAAGATAAGATTTTCCCTAAGGGGGCTACTGATTATTTTAAAGACATAGTACTTTTCTATCCCTTTCTCTCTTTTTTGTAACCTACACTCTTTCCTCTAGTAGGATACTATACCTTAGGTGCAAAGAACCTTTCATTTTCTGTCAAGCTTCCCTATTGAGGATCTTTTTTCTCCTCATTCTTGCTTGTGTGTAGAATGAATACATACTTTCACAAGTTACTTGTTTTTAAAAAGTATTTGATTTACCTATATATCAGCTTTTGACATATGTGCTTACCTGCACCTCACTTTCTCTCTCCCTTTTGTCTAGTTTCCTAAGAAGTTAGCATTTTATTAGACTGCAATAATTTCAAATCATTGAATTCAAATGAAATCAAATTTAAAAAATTAAATCAAATTAAATTATATATAAATTATTTTAAGTCAAATTAAAATATGTGGATGTGTTTTAAAAGACACCCACCAATCACCACATGCTTCTTGCTATACATTATTGTTGCAGAATGATGGTCTCACAGTTGCATGAAACATAATAAGAGTTCTTTGATCTTCAGGAGCCACTCAAAATAAACAATACAAATACAATGGGTCTTTATTCATATTTGAGCAGTACTTGATTTTCCCTATAGAAAATGAGGCTAGTGTAACCTTCCTGCTATCTCTGAGCTCTCTGAATGCTCTCTCCTATTAGTTATGATGCATGTCAAATCATGTGCAGTTTTCTTTTTTTTTCAACAACTTTTTATTCTGAATTTTAGCACTGTGATCTTAATGTAATTTGAATTTGAAGATCCCTTTGTGTTGGCAAAGGTAGCAGATACTTAGCACTTAGTAACTGATCAAGCTCTGTTGGGGGAACAGACGGTATAAACTCCTGTCTCCTGTTACTAATATAACAGGAAGTAGTTTGCTGAAACAGGAAGCTAATGCTGTGTGTATATAAGAAAAAGCCCCAGAGATGCAGTCAGAATTTCTTGGAACCAGCATCTGGTGGCAGAGCAGCTACAGAAGAGAGAATGAAGAACTGAGCCAGAATTTCCTGAGAACTTATCGTGGTAGAGCTTGGTTGAGCCTTGAATTCCCTGGAGTAGAAATGGTGAAGGATCTGACATGGACCAGACCCTGTGAACTTCAGTGTGGAGCAGGACCTGCCCAGAGAGCTGGACAAGGAACTGGGAGCTGTCTGCCAGTGAACCCAGGTGACAGTCTGGTGAATCCAGGTAGAATCTGGTAACGTGGAAGGGGATCCAGGAAATCTGAGACCAGGCCCCAAGTCAAGATGAAAAGACCTCTCCTTGGGTACTGAGTAATTATGGAATTATAGTTTACTAGTGACCTAAGGGGTGGAGGGTTTTGTGTATGATACTTAGTAATTGATTGCTGAATAAGTGACTGATAGATAATAAAAAAAACCCACTGACCTGGAAAATAGATCCAGGAGAGATCATTTAAAAATTATTGGACTACCTGAAAGCCGTGATCAAAAAAAGAGCCTACGAATTAACCTTCAAGAAATTCTCAAGGAAAATTGCCCTAATATTCTAGAAGCAGAGGGAAAAATAGAAATAGAAATAATTCACCAAATACCTCTTGAAAAAGATTCCAAAAAGAAAACTCCTAGGAATATTATAGCCAAATTCGAGACTTCCAGATCAAGGAGATATTATTACAAGTAGTCAGGAAGAAGCAATTTGAGTATTGTGGAAACACAATCAGGATAACCCAAGATCTAGTAGCTTGTATATTAAGGGATCAAAGCATTTGGAATATGATATTCTGGAGGTCAAAAGAGCTGGAATTAAAACCAAGAATCACCTACCCAGCAAAACTGAGTATAATGCTTCAGAGGAAAATATGGCCATTCAATGAAATAGAGAACTTTCAAGTATTCTTGATGAAAAAAGCAGAACTGAACAATATTGTATTTGACTTTCAAATACAAGAAGCAAGAGAAGCATGAGAAGGTAAACAGGAAAAAGAAATTATGAGGAATTTATTAAAATTGAACTGTTTACATTCCTAAATGGAAAAATGGTAATTGTAATTAATGAGACTTTTCTCAGTATGAAGATAGTTGAAGGGAATATATATGTGTGTATAATAAACATATATATATATGTGTGTGTGTGTATGTATAGATACATGTATATGTATTTATAGGAGGATATGTGTATATATAAATATATATGTGAGTGTGGGCATATGTGTGTACATAGAGGGGACAGGATCAGTTGAATATGAATGGATGATATCTAAAAAATAAAATTAAGTGGTGAGAGAGGAACATATTGGAAGAAGGAGAAAGGGAGAGATAGAATAGGGTAAATTTTCTCATACAACAGAGACAAGAGAAAACTGTTACAATGGAGGGGAAGAACAGAAAGGTTAAAGGGAATGAGTCAACCTTTCTCCCATAGTATTTGGCTTAAGGAGGGAAAAACATCAAATGGGTATCTTACCCTACAGGAAAGTAGGAGGGAAGGGGATAAGAGGGGTGATGATAGAAGGGAGGACAGATTGGCGGAGAGTATAATTAGAAGCAAACACATTTGAAAAGGGACAGGGTCAAAGGAGAAAATAGAATAAGTGAGGGGTGGAATAGAATGGAGGGAAAAATAGTTAGTCTTTCACAATATAACTACTATGGAAAAGTTTTACACAACTACACATGTACAACCTATATTGAATTGCTTGTCTTCCCAGTGGAAGTGGGTAAGAAGGAAAGAAGGGAAAGAATCTGGAAATTAAAGTTTTAAAAACAAATTTAAAAACAAAAATTTGTTTTTTACATGCAACTGGGAATAAAATATATAGGCACTGTTGTATAGAAATCCATCTTGCCCTATTAGAAAGTTGGGGGGTATGGGAAAGGATATAAGAAAGAACAGATTGGGGGAAGTACGAGTATTCAATAGGCTTGCTATTTTGGGATTGTGGTAGGAGAAAGAGGAGGAGAAAATGTGTAACTCAAATTCTTGTGGAAATGAATGTTGAAAACTAAAAATTAATAAATTGAAAAAAATTGCTTAAAATAAAAAAAATAAAACAGTGGGAAAACGTACTATTGATGACATCATTGTTTTACTCATAGTAGATGAGGGTCAGCTTCAAATACCAGGCACAGTGACATTCATTTATTGTTGTTGCCAAAGGGCAATTATTATTTCCATACCTACTAGAAAAGAGTCAAAGTGTTCCAAAAGGAAAAGCTAAAAAAGGATCATTTTATCCCTTGAATTCCATCTAGAATGCCAGAAAAAAAATCATATTGATACAGGCAAATCTTTAAGGAAAAATGAAATTCTTACAAACCCTTCCATTTTTTATTTGCTTTATAAAATATATACAAGTGAATATAGTAAATTTTTATACTGATTGCATCATAGAAAAGTTCATGCCAGTTTGGGCCCCAGTATAAATCCATTTAATCAGTTCTCACCTATATTATTATCAGACAGGGTACCTTTACTCTATGTAACCTTGAGATATGTTTTATCATAGATACATTTGCTCTTAGAATCAAAATTTCCATCCCACGCAAAATAAGCTTTGAATGCCTTACTCAAACTAGAAATATGCTATTTTTGTGTTGTAGTACTCACATTTTTCAGTACTTATGCTCTAATGGCTGAACTGTCTATGGAAGAACCAGAAGTTATTTCCTAAAGTGATGGTAAGCTTTGGATCACATGCTCTGCCTGGGCCAATAAAATTACTTGTGTTTTCTTTATCTTCACATATACTATTTTTCTCCCCTGAAATTTCTCCCACCTTCCTTTTTCCAAACTGTAACTATCTCCTTTAATGTTCTGTTAGATACTCAACAGCTCCATAAAACTATTCTTGAATAACCTTTATATTCCTAGCAAACTCTAGAAAAAATATCCCCAGTAGCTTTCAGTTGGCTAGAATACACTGATCTTATAGAACCAAGCATGTGTCTATATAGATTAACAACCATGATTTCAGTCACTAAATTGTATTCAAGGACTTATTGAAGAGATGTTTTATTTCATATAAATTCACTCCCTATAAATACACAATTCTGTCACTGGTTCTAGAAAAACATTTTGTATCCTATGACATTGCTATTGCCCACAGCCCACAGCCCACATGCCAGTCTTCAATAAAAAGCACAGCAGTGGCTGACAGTGATGGCACATATTGAATGAAGAGCTGGAACATTTCAGAGGAGAAGTTATTTGTTAAAACATTATTGAAAAGCTCTTCCATCTGCCATAAATGGATGCATTTTGTTGATGTCTTTCACTGCAGTTATATCTAATGAGATACAAGAGTATTTGTCAAACATCAATTAATTGAAACTTCACATTATCAAAATCCTATTTTGTCCTTCATTTGCATCTTTTTGTCTAAAGTGTCAGACACACCAAAGAAAACAATATAAATTGTCAACATGTCTTTACATAGCCTAGATTCCAACATGGAAAAGATTCTTGTTAGAAAGACATGTTATTTACTGATAAAATAAGCAAACCCATCTAACTTTTCCACATTGCAGTATTCTTTTGTATCTCTGGGAAATTTGAGTTTTGATAAATCTTTGTTTTCTACATAAAAATGAAAAAAAGATTTTGGTAGATGAGTCTCTAAGGAAATTGCAAATGACTGAATAATTTTGCTTCTTCAATGAAATGGGAGTTTAATTCCATTATGGAAAATGCCAGCATCAATCCATTAATAATTCAATGTGAATTAATTCACTTAGAAAAATTTATTACAAAAGACCAAAGCTTTGCACTAATCAAATTTTGTTAGGCTTTGTTCTTCAGTGTTGATTCTACCATTATATGGAGGAATAACACTGATTGGGTTTTTTGTTTGTTTTGGTTTTTGTTTGTTTGTTTTGTCTTTTCTTTTTTTTTTGTTTTAAGTGTAAGCATTTCATTTTTGTACTTTTTTTAATGCTTTATTAACTTCCGATTTACATCATTCGTTTCCGCCAGATTTTGAGTTACAAATTTTCTCCCCATTTTCCCCCACCCATATCCCCAAAACAGCAGTCCCACAGGATATCCCCACCTCCAATCTGCTCTCTCCCATATATTCTCCCATACCCGTTTCGACTTTTCCAGTGGATCTCTATGCCTCAGTGCCTGTACATCCCATTTCTTAATTACATGTAAGATGGTATTAATAATAGTATATACAAACACACACACACACACACACACACACACACACACACACATATATATATATATTTGAATATTTGATTTTAAAACTTTCAATCCCAGATTCATTCCCTTCCCCCCCCGCCCCCGCCACTCACCCCCACTGGGGAGACAAGCAGTTCAGTATAGGTTGTACATGTGTGGCTAATGCAAAACAATAACATAGTAGATATATTGTAAAAGACTGACTACATTTCCCTCCCACCCGTTCTATTCTCTACTTTGATCCTGTCCCTTTTCAAAAGTGGGTGCTTCCAACTTCCCTCCCCCCCAGCCTGCTCTCCCTTCCATCATCCCCCCTCTCATCCCCTTCCCCCCCATTCTCCTGGAGGGTGAGATCCCCTATTTAGTGTGTATTTCCCTACCTCCTCAAGCCACATTCAATAGGAATAAGGTTGACCCATTCCCTTCTGCCCTCCTATTCTTCCCCTCCATTGCAACCATTTTCCCCTGCCTCTTCTGTATGAGATAGTTTGCCCCAATCTGTCTCTCCCCATCTACTCTCATTATACTCCTCTCACCACTCAATTTCACGTTTTAAGTATCATCCTTTCCTGTTACATTGGTCCCATGACCTCTATCTATGAATACCTGTAAACGTAAATACACACATTCACATATATATTCATATGCCCGCATACCCTCATATAAAGACATATATATATATTTCTAATCCCTTCAACTACTGAGAAAAGTTTCATAAGTTACAATTATTGTTTTTCCATGTAGGAATATTAATAGTTCAACTTTGATAAGGTCCTTATGATTTCTTTTCCCTGTTTACCTTCTCATGCTTCTCTTGCTTCTTGTATCTGAATGTCAAATTTTCTATTCAACTCTGGTTTTTTCAGCAAGAATGCCTGAAAGTCCTGTATTCCACTGAATGACCATATTTTCCCCTGAAACATACTCAGTTTTGCTGGGTAGGTGACTCTTGGTTTTAATCCCAGCTCCCTTGACCTCCGGAATATCACATTCCAAGCCCTTCGATCCCTCAGTGTAGAAGCTGCCAGATCCTGGGTTATCCTGATTATGTTTCCACAATATTCAAATTGTTTCTTCCTGGCTGCTTGTAATACCCCGTGTTTCCCCGATAATAAGACCTATCTTGAAAATAAGCCCTCCCCTTAATGTGTAAGATTCCTCTAAAATAAGCCCTCCCCCGAAAATAAGCCCTATTGAGATTACTACTATAGTGAAGGTGATCCCCTGCGTTATACGCTATATTATGGTACCCTCTGTATGCACCACCCCCCCCCCGGGTAAAACGCACGCCGCGCTCCGAGCTGCATCCAATCAGAGCTGCAGCAGTGAGCGCGTCATCCTGTTCTTCCCCAGTGATTTGCTTATTGAATAAAGGTACATTTTTTTTGTTCACATTTACCTGTTTATTAAAATTGCTGTCAATGTTCATTAAAATAAGCCCTCCCCTGAAAATAAGCCCTCTGGTGTTTTTCTGTCCAAAAAAAATAATAAGACAGTGTCTTATTATCAGGGAAACACAGTATTCTCTCCTTAATCTGGGAATTCCAGAACCTGGCTATAATATTCCTAGGAGTTTTCTTTTTGGGATCTTTTTCAGGAGGTGATCGGTGGATTCTTTCAACCTCTATTTTGCCCTCTGGTTCTAAAACATCAGGTCAGTTTTCTTTGAGAACTTCCTGGAGGATGCTTTCTAGGTTCTTACTTTGGTCATGGCTTTCAGGTAGTCCAATAAAATTATCTCTCCTGGATCTATTTTCCAGGTCAGTGGTTTTTCCCATGAGATATTTCACATTGCCTTCTATTCTTTCATTTGTTTGGATCTGTTTGACAGCATCTTGATTTCTCATAAAGTCATTAGCTTCTATTTGCTCCAATCTAATTCGGAAGCAATGATTCTCCTCAGTGAGCTTTTGAGATTCTTTTTCCATCTGGCAAATTCTACTTTTTAAGGCATTCTTCTCCTCATTGCCTTTTTGAGCTTCCTTTGCCATTTGAGTCAGCCTGTTTTTTAATGTATTATTTTCTTCAGTCAGGCTGTTGACTCTCATTTCATAATTTTCTTGCATTGTTCTCATTTCTCTTCCCAATTTTTTCTCCACTTCTCTTATTTGCTTCTTAAGGTCCTCTATGGCCTGTAACCAGATTGTATTTTCCTTTGAAGCTTTTGGTGCAGGAGTACTGACTTCACTGTTTTCTTCCTGTTCCATGCCTTGCTCCTTCTTGTCCCCAAAATAGGAGTGTAATGTTGGAATCTTCTGTCTGCTTTGTTTCCTCTGCCTGCTCATTTTGCCACTCAATTATTTGACTTTTGGGCTTTTTGCCACAGTAGGACTCTGCCACCAGACAGGGGAGTTTTCGTCCCAAATGCTGGGGTTTTCTCAGCTGCCTGAGGTATTAGATGGGTGCCCTCTGTGAGGTCTCCACATGCTCTGGCAAGCTGGACACACACCCCGGGACCTCCACCCTAGACTGCAATCCAGATCCAAGCAGGTTAAAGCAAGAGCGATTACCCCTCAGACTGGTGCTTGGTCCCCCTACACTCTGCAGGCCAGGAGCTGAAGCCACCACATGGCACTGGCAGGCTGTGCTGGAGTCTCAGTGGTTTCTCGCCCCGGGGGTAAAAGCCAAGCACTCCCACTTACTGGTCCCAAAGTCCAGACTGCACTGGCCTCTCATCTTGTCCTTCACATCTATGTATTGATAAATCTGGAAATGGCCACAGCAGCTGCTGATCTGGAGTCCCTCAGGCTGGAGGCTGGTCAGGCCCACCCTGGGGCTAAAGCCTTAGTGTGGGGCTGGGCTAGGCTCCCAGAGCACTGCGCTGGCAGATTCTTGCCAGCCTGCCGGGCTGTCCTCAGCAGGAGGTTAGCTTCTCTGTGTCATTTTGTGGGTTCTGCAGCTCCAAAGTTTGTTTAGAGTCCCCTTTTCACATGGATTGGGGAGGGTGGAAGCCAGAACCGTGGGAAGGTCTTGCTTCTACTCCGCCATTTTGGCTCCGCCCCCTGTTTTGTCTTTTCTATTAAACTACTTATTCTTACATAGGTTTCCAGGTAGGCATGGACATCAGAAAGAGATCTACAGGTGTACTGAACACTCTAGGAAGAGAGGATCATCCCAAGATAAAACAACAAAATGAAAATGATTGGATTATTAAGTAATTCTCATTAGAAATAATGTAACAATTAAAAGGGTACTTCTTATTGTGGGAAGTAAAATCAGTAATTGCCATTTCTATTAGAAAGGGCTTTCATTGCTATGAGAAAGTAGCAATCGTTGGCCTTTGCTCTTCTTAATAACACTATGATACACTGAATTCAGTCTTTCTTCCCTAGCCACTACTTTCCTCTATGTTTATATACTCCTAGTAGAATGTATGGTCATGGAGAGCTTTTATTCACATTTGTATTTTTATCCCCAGCATCTAGCATGGAGCACAATGCCTAAATATTATAAGCGCTTAATAGATTTTCCTTCTTTCTTTCCTTCCTGTCTCATTCACTCATCTATAAGTATCGTGGATCCCAAAGAAAAATGAAACCTCTCTATGGTACAATTTCAAGGTAAAGCTCCATGAGGTAGGGATATAATGTGCGTACGTGCAGGCACATATAGATGAAATGCCTATGACAGTGGCAAGTGATTTATTAAACTGGAAGAGAAAAGTTTTACTCATGACTAGAAACTTCAACAACTGAAATAGTGTAGACTTGGGACCATAAAACAGTAATGCATAAATGGTATTTAATATATATGGCACATTATAAAAATAGACCATCAGCTACAGAGTAGAGAAATTATATGATTAAGTGAATCTTATAGAAAATTATGCCTAGAGTAGAATACTTTGAAAGAGTGAAGAGGGTAGATACAGGGACTAAAAGAAGGCAATTGATTAGTGGATCTTGATTTGAAGTAATCTAAGCAGGATTTTGAGTCATCAGTGGAGTTCACAGAAATAGCATTTTGTAATGGGGAAAATAATAGTTTTGTATAAAGAAGACAAAAGTAAATTATCATTCTAATACTTACTAGGCTTGTGATTATGGATAAATTACAAAATATCAATTTTCTCATCAGTAAAATGGAGATAATAATTTTACTACCTAATCTCACTAGACAATTGTGGGCAAAGCACATTTCAAAGCTTATAATGAAAACAACAATGAATTTAGTGTTAGAGAACCTGGGAACAAATAAGATCTCTGTCATTCAGGTATTCTATAACTTTAGGCAGTTTATTTAGCCATTCTAGTCTTCAGTTTTCTCATTTTTACCATGAGGATTAAGTTGAACAGTGTAACTGATTTCAATGTCAGAGTGAACTGGGTTTGAATGTCAACTGTTTCTTGAAGCAGCTGTATAACCCTATGCAAGTCTTTTACCCTCCCTATGCCTCAGACAATTAAACATTGTAGAGTACAATCTGATCTAAATTAGTAGAGAAAGTTTTCTAATCAGGAGTTTCGGTTACCAATGAGATTACTGTACACATCTGGATTGGAAAATTATTAATTTGAATTTTGTACTACAGACTTCTCAGATTCCTTCCAGCTTTAAATCCATGATCCTATGATCCTGAGAGATATTTAAATGTGAATTTCAATTATTTACTAGACATTGGTGAGACTTTTGATGCTTCTTCTTTGAGGAGCTCCTAAGAATATTAATGTTTCGATTTTTCTTCAAGGATATAGATTATAGACTCTGACATATCTATCAGTTCAGTCATGTTAGGGTCTCACTCACTGATCTTATATTACCCCAAGCCTTTGGTTCTCTCAAAAATTCACTCTACTTTCTGTATCACACTGTTTATTTTCCCAAGATTTTTTTTTATATGAGTGCCAGCACTAAGCAAAGCATTGTAATTGGCAACTGTGTTATTAGCCCTGAAGCAGTACAGAACAATTATAATGTTTTTAAATGTTATTGTTGGATCAATTTCAATTGTCCCCTGGGTACAGACAAATTAAGATCTCAAAAAGATGCTTCCTTCTTACAACAACAGATGTTTCAGTGACTACCAGCTGTGTGTCAGTAGTTCAGCAGTAACTGGTATGCAGTATAAATAAAAAAAAAACTGCAATTCATTACAGTATCTGCCCTATTACAAGGTGATAATGAAAATTATTTTTATATTTTCAGCTGTTCTTTTCCCCTATGATAGTGGCAAGTGATCAACTGGAAAAGAACAGCTTTGTTCCTGATGAGAAACTTCAACAACTGAAATACTGTAGATTTGGGGCTATAAAAACACTAATGCACAAATGGTACTTAATAAATAAGGCACATTACAAAAATAGACTCTTGGCTACAGAACAGAGAAATTAAATGATTGAAATGGATCAAATAGAAAATTATTCTTGAAGTACAATGCTTTGAAAGAATAAAAAGGGAATACAGGGATTGAAAGCAGTATACTCTAGTGGTAATCTATATACCATATTCACCATAGATGCAGGCTGCAACTCTGAATGTTTGTAGGAATAGAGAGTATCTTTGAGATAGATTTTGTGAGTAGAACCAGGTGAATGTTGTATACAGTAACATCTTGCAATGATCAACTATGATTGGCTTATCTCTTCTCAGCAATACAATAATCCAAGACTCCCAGTTCAGCACTGTATCTATTGTGTTACCATTTGTGGTAGTTTTCCTTAATTCTATCTCTTGAGAAGTCGTGATAATACAGCATTCCCAGACATGCAATATGGTTGGTAAATTGATATGGAAAAAGTGGACCTTTCTTATAGTGACAAACTTGGGATGAATAAAAGATTATGCAAATCCTAAAAGGTCACATGTACCACATTCTTCCTCCTGTTCAATTTTGGGCTCAGCTCTTTACTCAAGCATAACATCTATCTAAGTTACATATATTGATGGATAAGTTCAAAGGGTTATCTGTCCAACTTAGTTTTAGATTTTGAACTATAGACATTCTTCACCTACTTTTTTCCCCCACACTTCATGGATAGGCTGAATTTTTTTGACTGTAAAATATGTTAAAGAGCTCTTCAGTGTTTCAGATCTTGGTGCAGTCAGAACAGAGTCATTAGAATATATTATCATTTGGGGGACCTCACCACCTATAATGGGATCCCACTTCAATATGGATTCAACCAAAGGGCATTTAGTGGATATGAAAAGACAATGTTAAAAATGAGAGTTGTTAACGACAAGTTTCATTCAGGGTATCTCCAGATAAAAATATAATGAAAGGGGGAAAAGAAAGACCAAACATATAGCATAATGATGGAAGTAACCAATGGAGAGTCTGCAACACAGAGAGCAAGACTGCTTTGGCAGATTAGGTATGCCAAATATTATGATAGAAACATAGCTGAAACTTGCCACAAACACATGGTTCTCTCCCCTTGAAGTTCCATGAGAAGAGTACATTCCTTTATAATCAGAGATTTCTTCTTAGAAAATCTGTTTACCTTTTAACTTTTATCTCTATAAATGTTATCAGTAACAGGACTTTGTCAGTCTGCTTGTACCTACTGGAAATGTCATTTAGAGGAAGCAATTGAGAAAGGTATCATCCCAAGAGGAGAGAGAGAGAGAGAGAGAGAGAGAGAGAGAGAGAGAGAGAGAG
>NW_027187278.1:4697316-4928865 GCF_028583685.1 Petaurus breviceps papuanus | reverse complement strand
TATGGTATTGTTTTCTGGGTTTTTTTTTTTTTGAGAGTTCTTTCTGTGATTGGAACCTCAGTTCTGAGGGTGGTTGAAGGTGGAGTAAAGAGAGGAGAAGGAGAGAGAGACAGAGAGGTGTATAGTGTGTCAGGGAAAAAACTATCAAGGACATAAATGAGTAGGAGGAAGTAAATAGAATTAGTTGGATAACCCTGAAGATACACACACACCCCACTAATGCTGTGCATAGTCACAATTGACAATTAAATACTTTGTTTTCTGGCCCCTTTTCTCCAATTAGATCCATGAAAGATGAATTCCCTGATTCTCTCCCTTTAGTTAAACCTTTGCTTTCCCCATCAAATCACTTCTCAATTTGTATTACTATTCAAAGAATCCCTTACCTTCTCTGGGTTTTAGTTGCCTCATCTAAGCATTTTGAAAAATATTTTGCACATTCTCTACTACAGATACCATGGCTTTATAATGTGAGAGTTGACCTCAAATTCAGTCAGGCCTGTATTCGAGTTCTTGCTCTGCTCCTCCCCAACTGTATGACCTTGAGAAAGTCTGTTTACTTCTAGGAGCCTTGTTCCTTTCCAGTCCCAGTTAAAATTCTATCTTCCACTGGAAATCTTGCCCCAAACTCTCATAATCCCGGTGCCTTCTCTCTGTTGATTATTTGCAATTTGTTTTATATTTAGCTTGTTGAAACATTCTTATTTTCATGAGCTCTCCCCCACTGGATTGTGGGCTTCTTGAAAGCAAGGACTGTCTTTTATCTTTCTTAATATCATCAGTGCTTAGCACTATGTCTGCCACTTAGTAGGTTTTTCATAAATGTTTACTGACTGACTGACCAAGCAATACTCTAAGATTCTAAGTGGCAGATCAGCTGCTGATCTGTAAGTAGATGGGATTTCATTCCATCAATGAAAGAACAGATTCTTGAAAGGAAGAAAGAAAAGAAGAAGGAAACAAGGAAGGAAAGAAGGAAGAAAGGAAAGAAGGGAGGAAGGTAGGGAGAGGAAGAAAGAAGGAAAGAGAGAGGGGAAAAAGGAGGGAGGGAGGGGAAAAGGAAGGAAGAAGAAAAACCCAGCCTATTTAATCCACAGTGTCAAAGAAAGTGTTTTTTAAACTGTGAAGTTCTTTATAACCATGAATTGGTACTATAATGGTTGCATTACAAGGTCATTGACAGATGTTTAGTAAAATAAACCTGACCAAAGGAGATAGGACTGAGTCTTTCTGGAGCCCACCATATAATACCAAGGGAGTGAATAACTAGTGCTATAGACAGGACAGAGTTGATGCACAAAAGTGCAATGTTAATCAGTCAGCATGTCAGTGTTTATTATGCATACAAGCATAGCACAGTTTTAGACTCAGGGGAATCCCTGCCCTATATCCAAGTCAGGGACAAGATACAAAGTTAAATGGATCTAATTTTAGGACAACCACCTTTAAAATAGCACTGGAGAAACATCCAGACTAATGTGACCCTTTGTTCTTTTCAAGTCAACCTCTATCAGCTTGTAGTTTCTCCCTCTGGGCCTTTATATTATACAGTAGGGTAACTCTAATGTAAGAGTGAGGTACCAACAAATCATATCTATTTCTTTCATTCTCTCTTCTTATATATAATTTTCTGTGGATCAGTGGGTGAGTATACATGATAAGTATGTAATCTATTCCAGAATAAAGAAGTTAATTGAAGAAAACAAAGGATGGTTAAGGATATATTTCTTTAAAAAATACATTTTATTGAAATACATATTTCCTCCAACATCTCTCTCTTCTTTCCTCTCAGGGATCCATCCCATATAGCAAATGTTATTTTAAATAAAAAAAGGAAAAAAAAACAACAGCAAAATTGATCAATAAATCAAAAAAAGTCAGGATGTGCAATGTACCATCTTCATAGTCCTCCCCCCACTACAAAGACATGGCATTCTCATAGGTTTTCTTTGGAGCCCTATTGGGTCTCTATAATTTGCAACATTCACTTCTGATTGTATATTTGGATGTTCTTTACATTATATTGTTGGATTCAATTTGTATACTTTGCATCAATTCATGTAAATCATTCTATAAATCTCTAAATTCATTACGTGTGATATTTCTGTCAGCATTATTCTATTACACTCATGTATCACATTTGGTTTATCAATAACTTAATCAATGAAAAATCCTACTTTCTTCCTAGTTCTTTACTATCAGTAGTATTGATATGTGTGTGTGTACATGTGTCTGTGTCTGCATGAATATGAACATACACAGATACATATATACTTTCTTCTTATCAATGCCTTTCTTGGGAATGTGAGAACTATTTTAATTGGAAAATTAGTCATTTTTTTCTCCTTCACTAGGAATTTCACTAACTTATACTTTGTAATTATTTATGATTTTATTTATATAAATTTCATAAATGACAGATTAATTAAAGAAACTTTGCTTTTAATAAGGCACTCCTGAAACTACATGGTTTACCTTCAAATGGCCTATACATAAAAAGAGCCAGTTATATGCTTTGATGTATCCTGAAAGCAACCTTTTTCCCTTCCCTCAAATGTCTCTAACTTGCAGGACCACTTGCTGCCAAGTATTGAGAACTGTCTAACCAGTATCCCTTCCTCATAAAAGAAATTGCTCCTTTCTCTTTCTCTCTCTCTCTCTCTCTCTCTCTCTCTCTCTCTCTCTCTCTCTCTCTCATATTGCTCAGGTGAATTTGCCTCAAGCCATTTTTTATTATCTAACTATGCATGCCTTAACAGAAACTGCAATTGATTAGCTATAGGAAGAGAATGAGAAAAAAACAATGAAATCTAAGATTTTGAAACTTACATCATTGGAAGTTGTAGTACAAATGACTAAAACAGGGCAAGTAGATATTGAAATTGGGGAGAAGATAATGACTTCCATTTTTAACATGCTGAATTTGAAATGATAGTATGATGGTCAAATTGATGTTCCCCAAAACACTGAGAGAATTCAACACCAAAGGCAGTCATCCCTAGTCATGTGCATAGAAATGATAGCTAAGTTGTAAGAATGGATCAGCTATCTAGGAGAGACTGTTTTTGAGTACAAAATAAAGAACATAGGACTAAAAAATATTATGAGTACAAACACATTTGGGGGTAATGAGAGACAAAATGTAAAGCAGGATGGTATAGCATGAAGCAGGCAAATAGATTATAATTCTGAGTAGGAGAGAAGCTTGCTTATGTTAGAATGATTCACACTGAAGTATTTACAGCAAGCAAAATGAGTATTTCTGATTTACTCTTATATATTTTGCCTTTTTGAAGTCCAGGAATGTTAAAGAGAGTCATTCATTTCACCATTCTCTGTGTAATGCTGATCTTTACCCTGGTTTCCAATAAGTTCAGGCTACAACCCTCTGCTATCCCATCTTTTTCTTTGAATTGATTTGAATTGAATCTTTGAATTGTACTTACTAGATGAAAAACTAGTCTGTGGAATAACTGGAGTTCGATTTGCCAACTTTTTTTCCGAGTTCTTGCTGCATCTTCATAGCACTATTAGTGGTCCCAGGGCAGAAAGCATCTTTGCCATTTATCACCACATCTGGCATCCTCCTACTTTTCTGTCCTCTCTGCCACCTTGCACCTTCATATGAATGATGAGCATTTCGAGGGAAACCTAATAATCGCTATATTTATTTATAGAGACAAACTCTCCCACCTTAGAAAAACACCTTGTACTAGTACCCTGTAGACTTAGACCATTAGAACAAATTTAGTACAACATAACTCTAATGATGAGAAAACTGAGACACAAAGAGATAATAGTCACTCTCCCAGATCATAGAAATCATAAGTAATAGAGGTGGGAAGATTAAATCTTCTATTTCCATGTTCAGTTTTCTTATCATGACAGAAAATTCTTCATTACTTAATTTTCAGGCACATGAACCTCCTAGTTCTCTCATTCTATGCACTGAGCAGAGCTATCCAGATGTAACTAAACAAGGAAAAATGATAATGAGGTTGACATGTAGAAATAATTACAATCACATGTTTTATTATAGATCTAACATTTCAAAATTATTTATTTTATTAAATACATACTGAATATGCACACATGCGTTGCTTTTTCTGTAAGTGAAATAATTGCTAAAGAATATCTCATTCTATTCTCGTTGAAGAAGGAAAACTATTTGATTGGAGGGATTTTATTTTTTGTTTTTTTAGTATCCATAAATCATTTTGTTCAGTGGTAGAATTGTCAGCCAAATCCAATCATAAGCACTCTGTAAACCAATGAGTCCAAATTCAAGTTAGTGTGCTTCATCCCTTAAAAAAAACCATGAAATATTTTTCTTATATTTATTTTTCAAAGGGAAGATGTATTAAATACAATTAAAAATGACTTTCTTCTCTTGGACTACGTATGACTTCTTTGATTTCAAATGCATCAGTGCTAGTTTAAGTTTTGAATGCTAGAACAGATGCACAGCCCTTGGAGCGGATTAGATACAAGCATAGTGACAGTCGAAGGGGAAAAGATATATGATTAAAAGCAGGATAGAACAAGCGTGCCACAAGACCAACAACCATGCAATTGAAAGGATGTGGCAAAGACACTTCCAAAAGCTATTAAATACAATTTTGTGTGGTAGGTTTTTCATGACTGTCAGATCTGTCAAATCCTAAATGACTTTTCAAAATGTAAGGGGATATAACCATTTGTCATACAGTTTGTTGCTTTTTTGATCATGGATTACTCATGTTGGCCTATTTTGTCAGGCAACATGTTGTGTGCTGTTTGATTATAGGACAATATGTAATTAAGTATAATGCAAATTAATTTTAAACATTTGAAACTTTCAAAATCAGGACAATATTTTGAAGGTCTTCCTGCCATCTGCACCCCTCCCCAAGTCATACCCCCTTCTCCTCCAGGATGTGGGCACACAGTAATGCCTCCATATATCTTCCGAAGTCTGTAGAAATTCCAGGTTACTGACAGAATGAAATATGATTCTGTACATGTCTCTTTGGGGTGTCATACATCATTGTGACCTAGTTGTTTGTGATTTCAGAATTCAATTTTGATCAAAATACATTTGATTTGCAGTTATCTATCTAAAGTTGTTATTAATATTTGCAAGGTGTCTTCAAACCCAAAGGAAAACAACTTCACTGAAGTGCACGAAGGTCTTTACCTTCAAAAATAAATAATCTGCAGAACTTATTGGAAGGATAAACAAAGCAAAATGCCATACACATATTTATTCTTCACATTATATCATGAACTCTCGCCTATTGTTGCTCTCAAATGAAACAATTTTTAAGGGAACATTAGTTTATTTTAACTTTCTTGGTACCCTCTGGTAGGTTCCTAATTTCATCAGTGTGACCCAATTTTATTTAAGATGACATATTCAAAATATTTTAGTTCAAATGCACAATATTCACATAATGGTTCACATAATTCACTTTCATATTTCTAATTTCATTCCTTGCACAAAACAAATCAAGGAATAAAATATCATGCCCAAAGTGGCATTTTTATGCAATTTTCAAACCATATGGAGAAGTAAGTAAGTGGAAGTAAACAGCCTTGGTCTATGGACTAGCATGAGCTCCCAGCTGGTCATGTCATAAGTTTACTTGTTTTGTTTATTTTTTTCTAAGGAGAAAAAAAACAGTATTATTTAGCCACATAAGAGTGTTTGGACTGGTTTGATTTTTATTCACAGAACACTAAGAAAGTGGTTTGACTGAACTGGTTACTTCTTACCTGATTGCTTTGTCATTGCTTAAGCAAGGAATACAATACATTAAAATACAATGAATATTTAAAAATCTACTTCACATTGCCTAAATAGAAGAAAGAAAAATTATGTGCTGTCATGGAGCTTTGAACAGGCCTTGGCAAACTAATGTGTTAGGTCAAGGAGTACTTCAATAACAGATTTGAAATTGGCACTGCAGGAGTGCTAATTGCAAGAGGTGTGTGTGTGTGTGTGTGTGTGTGTGTGTGTGTGTGTGTGTGTGCGCACATGTGCATGTGTGTGTGTGAAATGAGAAGAGCCAATACCAAAAACAGAAGTATGTTATCTTATTTTTTTCACCTTATTAACCATACCATGCACTGAGATTTCACATGTAGCCTTCAATGCAGGATTATTCACATTTACTAATTAAATTTTATTCATAAAGTGTATCAGATGGAAAGGGTCAATGATAAAGGTCAAATTGGCATATCTTCCACTTATTTCAGAAAAATGAAGCAAACAATGCCAAATTTTTAATTTAAAAACTGTTAGTATATATACTAACACATTCATACCTGTGTGTGTAGGTGTATATTCACATATAGCAAGGAGGTAGTAATTCTGGTCATGATAAACAATGTTTATGAAAAAATGAAAACTGATCTTTTTTTATTCCCTCCACTAAGCATGCTGCACAATTACTTGAAGAAGTAGGTCATCATAACCTTTATTTTATAGACATATTTTAGAAATTAGAAATGCCTTTGAATGAAATATCCTCTTGTATCTAATGACTGCCATATTTTTGTATCCAGTCTCCTTCTTCTGAGTTCTGAATCTCATATCACTCTGCCTGTTGGGCACTCCTAAATGAATCTCTCAAATTAGATATGTCCAAAAAAGAAAGTATGATCTTCTTCCCCAATGTAACCTCAATTGAAACTTTTTTTCACATTTCGGTTAAGGGCCATCTTTGATGCGCCATCCTTTCATGAAAATAGGTTTACAATTTCATAGGTATTGTTGGCACCTCTCTGTATATGTTTCTGTCTGTGACTCCATATGTTCTTTCTCTATTTTTTTTTTGTTTCTGGCTCTATCTCTATCTAATTCTATTTCTCCCTAGCTCTGCTTTTCTGTCTCTAACTTTCTCTTCTCAGTGTCTGCGTGTCTCTTTCTCTCTGCTTCTGTAATGATTTCTCTTTCATGTTTATTTACCTTTTCATGCTTAGCTTTAGTCTTGTGTTGCAAAGTCAGTTTTTTTTTCATTCAGCCCTGGTCTTTTCATCAGGAATGCTTTAAAGTCCTTTATTTCATTAAATATCAATGCTCCTTTGATGGATTGTACTCAGCTATTCTGCGGCAAGCAATGGCAGGGTAAAAGCAAGGACTCATGTGAGCCCCCCACAAACTCCTTCAAATACCTCTAAAATGTGAATCTGAACAAATTCTAGAGTGGCAGAATCCACAGAGACAGAGCATGGCAGATTTTCACTCCAAAACAACCTGGATGGTAATAGAAGGGGTCTTTTGCACCAAACTGGGAAAGGAGAGAAGTCTAGCACAGAGAAGTCTACACCAGTGAAGACTCCACCATAGCAAAGGCAGAGCAGATCCCAGCAAACTGAATCACTGGCTGCAGTGGAGATTTCCAGGTCTCTCAGAACAAGATGGGGGGTCTGTTGGAATCGGGTGAGAGAGAAGCACAGTCCTACACAGGGTCTGCAACAGCAGCAGCAGCTACTCCTGGGGCTATCAGTCCACAGACTGAATGTTTGAAAGTCACCGACTTAAGCTTCTGAGTGCCAAGAGTGCAGAGTAAATAGTAAGTTGCTCTCACCCTCCCTTGTTGACCTTGAAAAACCCAGAGAATATTGTCCCAAGAAAAATCCTGGAATAGTGGAGTCAGCAGAAAGACTGGCTACAGTAGTCTTTCTTAGCTCTAGCTCAGGAGGCTAGTGATTAACTAGAAAGCTCTCTCTTTGCTATGGCTGAAGGAGACCAGGGCAGGAGGGGATGATTCCCAGAACGTCAGCAACAAGCCCCACTTCAGACCAGCAAGAAATCCTGAGATCCAGGGTGGAGAAGCAGGCAAGCATCAACACCAGGCACACACCATCTCCATCTCAGCACCAGACCACTACAACGTCCAACTGCAAGCACTTGTGGCCCCAGCACAGAAAACCAGTAACCAGACTCCTAGCCCTCAGCACAAGAAGTCTGGGATAGTTCTCGCTGTGCTCCAGAAGCAGAAATCAAATTTGAAAACCAAAAAATAAAACAAAAACAAAAACAAAAAAAAGGGGCAAACGATATGAGTAAGAAGAATTTTATTTTTTAAATCTATGACCCTAGGATTATACTCAGGTTTTCAGAATAGAATATTCTTGTTTATAACCTTAAATCCTTTGCTTTCTAAAATATCATATTCAAGAACTCTGTTATTATATGATGGAAGCTGTTGAATCTTGTATGAGCCTGACTATGGCTCCATAATATTCTAATTGTTTTCTTCTGGCTGCTTACAATATTTTCTCTTTGACCTGGAAGTTCTGGAATTTGGTTATAATGTTCCAAGGACTTCTCATATTTGAATTGCTTTCAGGAGGTATTGGTGAATTCTTTCAATTTCTTTTATACCCTTTGGATCTACAATATCAGGGAAATTTTCCTTTAATTTTTTTAAACATGATGGTTAGGTATGTATGTGTGCAGAATCACATGTTTGTACATGCACACATGTGTGTGCTCATTGCTTTATAATTCAATCATTTTAAAATTCTTGCTCCTTAGCCTATTTTCAAGGAAAATTGTATTTCCAATGAGATACTTCACATTTTCTTCTATTTTTCTTCTTTTTTTGGACTATTTTTTGATGTCTTGTGGACTCATTACTTTCCACTTGTCCAATTTTTTTTTTTGAGAGGGGAAAGCAAGGCAATTGCGGTTGAGTGACTTGCCCAAGGTCGTGTTTGAGCCTGGATTTGAACTCGGGTCTTCCTGACTCCAAGGCTGGCACTCTATTCACTGTGTCACCTAGATGCCCTAAATTCTATTCTTTTAAGGAATTGTTTTCTTTAGTGAGTTTTTGTGCTTCATTTTTCATTTGACCTAGTCTGCTTTTTAAGGAGTTCTTCTTAGTGAATTTTTGTGCCTCTTTTACTTTTAGGCTAATTCTGTTTTCTAAAATATTATTTTCTTCAATATTATTTGTGCCTCTCCTACAAAAATGTTATTTCACTTTTTGTAATTTTCTTGCATCATTCTCATTTCTTTTACCAAATTTACTCTATTACTCTTATCTCTTTCTTGAATGCTTCTAGGAATTCTTGTGTTTCTGTCCAGTTACCACTTTTTTTTTCTTTAGTTGTAGCTATTTTCATATTGTTTTCTTCTTCTTTGTTTGTGTCTTAGTCTTCCCTACCACCATAGTAGCTGAGTTGTTTTTTTTTTTGTTTGTTTTTTGCTCACCTATTTGTCGAATTTTAACTTTATTTTAACCTTGGGCTCTGCTTACTTGGTGTTGGTGAGGCATTGTCCTATTCTTCAGGCTTATTCATGCTACTTTTTTCAGAACTGTTTTGGGGATTCTGCAAGTTTTTGCATGGTCTGGGTTTCATCAAAGTTATGTGATTCAGGAAGATGTATGATCAGTGATCTCTCTTTTTTTCCACTCTGGATTTATTCAAGAAGTGCCTCTACTCTTCTGTAGCCACAAGTACTAGTTGTTCTCTCTGCCTTATAACTGCAACCAGGTCCCTGTTTCTTTATGATGAACCACAAACACTACTTTATTCCCCTGAATTGCAACCCAAAATTCTGTGTCAGTAATAGTGTTTCAAATCAGCCTCAGCTATATCCAATGCCAGCAAAGATTCACCTGTAATCTCTTTCTGACAAACTCTCTTACTATTTCTGGTATGAGGGCTCCTAAAGTTGATGCTGCCACTGTTTATAGCACCTACCCAAATTTTTTTAAGCAATTAGGGTTAAGTAACTTGCCCAGGGTTACATGGCCAGTTATTTTGTGTGGGTGTTAAGTATCTAAGGCTGGAACCTATCCCTGGTCCTCCTGACTCCAGGCCAGCTCTCTTACTCACTGCACCACCTACGTGCCCCACCTCTACCCAAATGTTAAAAACTTTCCTGTCTTCCTAAGTTGTCTTAGTCTAGGAAAATGTTTCACCATGACATTTTGTTGGCTCTGCTGCTCCAGAATATGATTTGAGATATTGTTTGAAAGTCTTTAGAGGAGAATGTTGAAGAATTTTATTGAGTTTCTGCTTCTAATATGCCACCTTGACTCCAACCCTTTGTCTTACATTATTTCTTCCCTCTTCAATCCATCTATTTCACAGCTGCCAAAATAA
This sequence comes from Petaurus breviceps papuanus, assembly GCF_028583685.1. NCBI lineage: Eukaryota > Metazoa > Chordata > Mammalia > Diprotodontia > Petauridae > Petaurus > Petaurus breviceps. The sequence goes on along the minus strand of NW_027187278.1, from coordinate 4,918,764 downwards.
TCTTCCAAAAGTCACAGTCTCACCATGTCACTCACTTACACAGGGCTCCATTTTACCTCTTGGATAAAATAAAAACTAAAGTTAGCACTTTTCACTTTTCACAACATGACTCTTGCCTACCTATAATTACAAGATTCTTACATTTGTGCCTTATCACTCACTTCATTTTCCAGTCAATTTGACAGACATACTTTCCCCTAAACCAAGATTATACATCATGCCTAAGACCTTTGCATAGGCTGCCTATTGGCTATACCTAAAGTGTTCTTCTTCTCATCTCTGCCTCCTACAATCTTTAACTTTCTTCAAGACTCACATTTTTTACCACTTCCTGCTGAAGAATTCCTTTCATAATTGCCTTAGTTGCTCTTCTTTCTCTTCTTATTATGTAAATGCTCATATATGTAGGATCAGTATCCCTCCAATAGAATGTTAGCATTATTGAAGCAAGGATTATCTATCACAATTTTTTTTTGTATCACCAATGCCTTTCACAATGCTTTGTACAGAGTAGTTATACAACAAAATTGCTATTGGATTGGATCATTTTGACAAGCCTAAAGCTATTAGGCATTAACATTTATATAGTACTTTAAGATTTGAAAAGTGCTTTAAAATATAATCTCATTTTATTCTCAAAACAACCCTGAGAGTTAAATATTTTATTATCCCCATTTTACAGAGGTGGAAACTGACATAAACAGGTTAAGTGACTTGTCCATGTAACCACAGTAACTAAATATCTGAGGCTGGATTTGACTTCAGATCTTCCTGACTCCAGGTCTAGCTATGCACTGAGCAACCTAGTTACCTAACAGGAGGAAGTATTAGGCTTTCTTGGTGACAGTCATAGCATGATCAATTTTTAGTTCAGAGGAGTAGTAGTGGTAGTAGCAATAGTAGTTGTCATCATCATCATTGTCATCGTAGTAGTCATAGTCATAGTAGTAGCAATAATAGCAATGGTTGTAGTGATGATGGTGGTAAATAGTTGTAGTAATAGTGGTGGTGGTGATGGTGGTGGTAGTAACTTTATAAGAAACTTGCAAACCATTTTGTAGAACTTCAACTGAAGCTGATAGTGGTTAAATGACTTTCTCTTATTCACCCAAATATGTATCTGAGAAAATATTTGAACTCAAGTCTTTCTAACTCTTAAGTTACTTTATAACTTAGCTGCACTCTTAAATAATTTTTTCATAGAAGCATTTTAAGATGAAGAGTGATTACTGGATTGAAGGATACATTCTCTGTAAAAATTAAATATTTCATAATTTAGAGATAATGTAAATGAAAAAAAACATTTGTTTCTAATTGATTTAATTATATTATTGGAAAGTAGATTAAGAGGTAAAACCAACAAGACAGTATTGGTTGGCACATTCTAGTAATAATGCAGATATAGGGTAAGATTTTATGAAAGAGTAAGAAATAGTTGATAAAAATAATCCCTCATTCATAAAAAGATGTGTTGAACTCAAATTGGTTCACCTGATGGAAAACCTTTGGGGGTACTTAGCCTCTCTACATACAGACTGTCTGATCCCCAGACAAAGATTAGCTTGTCTGTCATTGGGTTCATACCCATAGTCTTTTTACTCCAATGTAGGAGCTAGTAGAGGTTACATTGCAATGTCATAGTCTTTAAATACCCAGGGTAATTTTCACACCAAGATTAGTATGGAATGCACTTACTGTAAGAAGTTTTATAATCATATCCTAAAAAGCAATTATGAATAACTAGAGAGTATATGACAAAATACCTATGACATATCATATATTCAAATTTTCAACTAACTGTGGATTAATAATACCTGGTTAATATAGTGAACAAATTTACAGATTCAGTCCAAGTTACTGGGTTTCTAATTTTTCTTAGGTTTGGCAGTAAAGTTGATGCTAGCAGAGGAAAGGAAAAACCAGCTGCATTCATGTTCATGCCATTTAATATGCATAAAAAATTCATGTTCATGCCATTTAATATGCATAAAAAATATCTAAGTAGATAAGTAGTCAAGTCAAAGTTAATCATAGGCTATAATAGTTATTTCAATGATACTATTGCTGGTTTCATTACCCACTTACCACATGGAACTAATCTTATGCATTTTTATCTGAATAATCTGTTCTTTTGATTGCACTTAGGCCTAACAATTATTATTCAACACAACAAGTCTTTAAGACTTTGCAAGGATGACATGTATCAATTAAATATATTTTTCAAGAAATAAGATGGTATGACTTTTTTTTTCCTTCACAAGTTATTTCATGTCTACAATCAATCTACTAGGTGCTTATACATATAAATATATATGTATATATATATATATATATTATAGTTCACTTCATAATGGGGGAAGTGATATGTACATACAGCATACATACAGTGTAGATGGCTCTAATCCTTCCTCTAACACTGTATGACCCAGGGCAAGGTGATTCATTTAACCTTTGTTTACCTCAGTTTTGTCATTTGTAAAATTGTAATGACAATAAGACTTTCCTCCCAGGGTTGTAGTAAGGATAAAACGAGATAATAATTTTCAAAAAAATTAGCATATTGCATGTCATATACTTAGCACTATATAAATCTTGGCTATAATTATTATCATTAATCTTATATTAAAGGGGCTTGTGGCACAGGGCCTGGGAAAGATTCCCTGAAGAAGAGAGGTCAGGGAGAAATGGGAAGAAAATCTGTAACTCAAAATCTATGGGAAATGAATGTTGAAAGCTAAAAATAAATTTAATAAAAGTAAGAATAAAAAAAAGAAACTGTGAGACAATGTACAATTTTTTTTTAAAGAAGGTGAGATTTGAGTCGAGTCTTTCAAGAATCTAGGAGCTAGAAGAAAGTGGGTAATTTACAAAAGAGAGAAAAGATATGGGGATAGTTGATGCAAATATACAGAGTTAAGGGATGGAGTGTCTTGTGTGAAGAACAGCAAATAGTACCTAGTAGCTCAATAGTGGAAAGTATGAAGGGGAAAAAAATGTATGATTCCTGGAAAGTTAAAAAGGGGTAAGGCTGAAGTGGAAGTCTTTTTTGACTCCCACATTTGACATGTAGGGTGAGTGAAAGTACTCACAGATAATATTAAGGTTATGAAACCTGAATGACGAGAATAGTAGTGCTCTCAACATTAATAGGAAAGTTGCAAAGAGATAAGAATTAGAGGTTTGGTAATCATGTTTTCTATTCCAGATATATTGACAATATATTGATATATTATGAAATATCTAATTTGAGACATCTAAAAGTTGATGATTCGGTCGAGAAGTTCAGGAGAAAAGTTCACCTGAGAAGAATACGCAGAGATATAGTAAATGAACCCATAGAAATCAATGAGATTATAAAGCAAGATATATCCTGTACTTGAGAGGAAAAAGAGAAGAGTTCTAGAGTATCTTCATCGTAGATATGGCCCAAATGAAGATCCAGCAAATGATCCATGACATGAGAACAAAGGACTACTATTGGGCTCTCCTAATTGCTGCAATGATGTTTCATGAAATGTAAAAAAAAAAAACTTTGCAGGAGAACTTCCATAATATTGTGTGCATCTTCTCTGGAAGTGCCTGTGTGGAAATATGGGCAAGAGTCATAGAGGATGGTGGGTATTGATGTCACTGTTTGGAATCTTTACTTTCAGAATATTTGAGCATATGAGTGCTTGTCATGTCTTCAGAGACATGTACATATTTATGAAGATATCTCTGTATTCCTAAGTCAATTCCTCATAGTTCTTTTTTTTTTTGGTAAGGACATATGAGATGAATGTTTTATCCTGCTTTGAATATGGCCAGTGAATATTTTAGATATTTCATTTTCAATATCACCTGCAGGTGTAACCTAATTTTGTTTTTCCCTTCTGCTTTTCCATGCCTGGTGACAATATTAATGCACTAAAAACTATCCAAGGTTTATATTGCAAAAATATGCTCCCCTCAGTAGTAACACACTCCGAGATTCAGAGAAGATATTCTTTAATCATTTTGTCACACCCGTGGTTTAATTTAAAGGCTGTCCTAATAATTAATTCAGGGCAGTGATTTGCTTTCTCCTACACAGGGTGAGTAGTTTTTTAATGTCAGATATTTAACTTTGGGCGGTTTTTCTCCAGTAATAAACTTAGGCCCAAGAGGTTTGGCTAATTCTTTTTTAACCTTGCTTTATTCATTTTAATAAATATTTACATATAAATTACTTGTACTAACTTCATTTTTGCTCATTCTTCTTAGCAAAAATTCAACAGAGGACATATCAAGAATACAATTACAGTTGACTCTTTTGTGGTAAATAAATACAATGCAGAAGATCTAAATGACTTAGGCAAAAAGAAACATTAATCTCAGTGATTGGAGAAGAGGGTATTTTTGCCTGTACCCCTTTTATGTTTACTTCAGAGAAGAAAAGAAGCAAATGTTACAGATCCCCAATACCAAGGCTCTCACCTTTAAGAGCTAAAAGGAAAATTAAATTTTAACTGTGTACGTGAAGTTAAAAAAGTGCACTTTGGTGAAAGCAATCATTATAATTCACTACTTGTCGTCATGATAGAACTGGGTCAAACTATATTTTGCATTTGAAAGCTATGACACATCTAGATGAAATGAATATACTAACTATAGAATGTGGTATTGATTAACTTTACTGCTCAGTTTGATTGACAATTTACATGAAGGTACTTAGTTTTATTAATATATATGAAATGTCCAAGATTTGTCAAGCTGGATATTAGAAAATGTGGTAATGTTTCTGATATTTATTTCATCATATTCAATAATGTCAATATTTGACTGTCTCTTAGCTAACTCCTTACCTGGAAGAAGATGAAATCGTTCTCCTTATAGCAATCATTTCTGGAGTGTCTATGAGTACTTATCATACCTCAGAGTATTCTCCTAATTGGATTCTACCCCAGACATAGACTAATAAACCAGAAAAGCCTTGATAATAAAGCATAGAGTGCAGTGAGGTGTATAACATCAGTCTTGCTATGCCTAAATGCTTTTGCCTAAATGTTATTTCATAATTCTGCTATGAAAAAAGATGATTTCTGATACTTGACACTGAACAGTTAGTGACTGATACTATAACAATCAAAATCTTATATTAATAAAATATATTTTGCTACTTTTGTTCTCAAAGTACCTCAATGTTTATTATGGCATTTGACTCTCACAACAATCCCCTAAGGTAGGTTGCCCATTTTAATAAATAAATGCTAAATAAGAGAGGTTAATTTATTCAGGATAGTAAAAATGGACAGATAAGTAGAGTCTGAAGATCTAATTTGACCTGGGATTACCACTAACGAGCTATGTGACACTGTGTATTTCACATAATCTTTCTATCTCAGCTTGTCTTTCCATTATAGCATATGTCCTCTTTCTTTGTCATTCACTTTTCCTGTAGGAGAACATTAAAAAGTGTTAATGAGAGGATTATGATAATCTAGAGCCAGAATTTAATGAAATCAAGCTACATAGTTCAGGATCTCAAATTGATTTGGAAGCCAAAAACATTTGCATTGGATATCTGTGACAATCAGATCAAGTAATTCACCCATCTCCACTATACTTGTTTTTCCTGTGCACATGAAGAATGATGATGAAACTACCATATAATTAGGTTCTTCAGCATTTATTTTTCAGAGCTAATGTCCACAGAGAACCAAATATCTCATTCTTCCATGAAAAAAAAAGTTTTTTATTGATCATTTTCTAATGTGTTTTCCTCATGTCATTTTGAAATTTTTTAAAAAGCAGGGAAGTTCATGAATGTGTCTGAACACATATGTATGTGTGTATGTATGAATATGCAAATATGTATACATAAAAATACAAATTCTTGAATATTTAGGAATATATTAGAACATTAGGGAGAAATATAAGGAACAATAAGAATTAGGACATAATGTAGTATAAGGGAAAGACCTCTAAATTTGGTATTAGAGGACACACACTTAAATTCTACCTCTGAAGCTAATGATCTCTGTGACTTTAGGCAAGTCAATTCACAACTTCCATGAACCTCAGTTTTTTATCTATGAGAAGTTTCATCTCTAAAGTCCATTCTACCTCTAGGTACATAATCCTAAGATTAAAATTTGATTACAATTCTCAATAAAATTCTGTAGATGTTAAATATGGACATTATGGAATATTAACATAGTTTCAGACATCAAAAGTTTAGTCTATTACCATATTAGGCCGCATCAAAAAGAAAACATATTTCAAGTTCTGATTAAGCAGATTGTGTGACTCACTCCATCACTTTCCCCACCAAATAACTGTTTGTGTCTTTTACTTTCTTACCTTTTCTTACCTGGCAAAATGAAATTTTATTTTTCAAAATGTCCAATTGCCAGATGCAGAGCTCAACAAACAGGTGTGAAATTCCTTTTGTCGAAAGAGCTATGAGTGGTACCATGAATGTTAAAGTACTCTAAGGATAAGTGCCTTTATTCACCAACAAAGGGAACTCTCTGTCTGTGATAATAATGCTAATCTTTATATTAGCAGGTGTGGTTTTTGTTTTCTCCCAAATGCTCCTGTTCTCAGGTGCCATGGAGAGATCTCTTTCTTCAATACTTCTATTAGCTATCCATTATGAATTTGTTTTCATAATATTGAGGCATCTCTTGCTTTGACAATTTGTAGACTATATTTTATAAAGGAAGAAAGACAAGTAGAAGGAGAGACAGGCAGAGATAACTAAATAGGGAGAATAAAAAGTATATCAAGAGAAAGGGCTGCACAAAGAATGAAGAATGATGAAAGGCAACAAATATGTAGGAAAAGAGAAAGTTGTCAGTTGTCCTTTATTCTCAAAAAAGACCATGACATCAGGAAGATGATGTCATGACTTGAAAGTGAATTGGATTTAAGTGAGGGAGGTCTATGCAAGGTCATAAGCCTCACTTTCTCCTCTAGAGTCACCTGGGTCCAGTGCCAAGATATAGATCAGGATGATTGGAGATGGTCCCCAGAAAGAAAGGAGTCTCCAATATATGTAATTAAATAAAGATATCCTGTCTTGTTGCAACTGTCACTGCAGCTGTTACATCTGCTCCTTGGGGAAGCTGATCCTTCTTTTCTAGGACTTGAAATAATTGTATTAACTTGTTCTCAAAAACATTGTTATTAAAAATTGGGTAAGTTCTTTGTATGATATGATTAGATGAAAAAAGAAAGATGGAAAGGCAGAGAGAGACAGAGAAAGAGATAGAGGTGAAGACAGAGAGATGAGGTGGGGATGGAGAAGATGAGAGCACATTCTACATATGAATTCCTGTGTATGTTATATGATAGATGTTGATGACAAAATTGGAACTAGAGTATCAGAATTGGAAGGGACCTCTGAGGTTATCTAGTTCAACCTAGAACTGATCAAGAATCTCCTCATAAACATCATAAGTCTTCATTTTATGAATTCTAGCAAAGTAGGAATTCACCTCCCACTGAGTCAGCATTCATTGCAATTTTGAAATCAAGTTTGAATAAGAGCTGAGAAGGGAAGAACTTTGAGATAATGTGATTGTTAAGATGGTTAGATAACTGCTTTCCTCATAACTACCCAACTCACAAGTTTCAAAACTAGGAAGTATGTGGTCAATCCATAAAAATTAACAGAGTCTAGAACACATGTAAACAGATCTATCAGGCGCCATTTAAGACTCATAGAATTATGCCAGAAAACTTAAGTAATTGAAGCTGTCTCATCTTCTCTACTCCTGATCTACTTTTTACAAAGTGTACGGATATTCAGGGAAGACAAGACAAGTACCGTTTGTGTGAGGGCTACTGAATCCTTTTCAAGGCTACTTTTCACCTTTGGTGTCCATCTCATTCAACCAATTCTCACTCGTGGTTCCAAGAAGCTATAGTATGTGCCACAGCCAATAAACTCTCTCAGCAGAGGGGCCAAACCAGGTTGAGGATAACTGAGGAGTATCAAACCCATTATGAGTTAGGAGTCATCCATCCTAAACATGTGAAGACTTCCCCTGGGTGAATAGGTAGATGAGAACAACTTGTTCCAAAGGCCACGAAGGAAGCTGAAGCAGGCCCTGTGGAGGGCTTAGAGCTCAATTAGCCTTTGAAGACACAAAGGTCATTCACTGCATCCATTCCCAGTCATTTGGGCTTTTGCCTTGCTCCTAAATTTTGATGATTTTGGAAGAGAGTAGTCAACAACTTTGTACAACTCTGTCTCTCTTAATTGCAATTTATGCATGAGTCAAAAGACATCAAACATTTTACCATTTTTATCTACTTTAACATCCTGTCATGAAAGGCAAGTGATAAGGCACCAGTTTAAAATGCATCAGGAGCTGTAGTCACAACTCTACACACAGGTGGCCTAGGCAATGTAGTTGTCTTCTCACTGGATTGAAACAACAGTGGGATGCACTGGAGTCTGAGCAGCCTTTTTAAAGGACCACGTTGTTCACCTCCTGACATGAAGAAGGGGCTAGAAAAGGTGCTCTAAAAATTGTCAGCCTTATTCAACTCTAGCCTACTTGCTGCAGAAGTCAGGGATCCCAACTTGTGGCCAAAACACACACACAAACACACACATATGCACAAAAACTTTGTGAAGATGATTCTAGTCATCATCAATACATGAAATGTGTGCATGTTTATGAACAACACAAAACAAGCAGACCTGAAAGATGAACAGTTTTTCTGTTGCTAGAGAACTCAGCAGGTGTCACATCTAAATAGCAAGCCTGAGTAAAACAAGACTGGCAAAGGATGGTTCTCTTACTGAAATTGGAGACACATACACACTTTTTTGGATTGACCACAGTAATGTGGAGTACTGTGAAGCTGGCATAGGCTTCATGGACAAAACTACTGTAGTCAACAAGTGCCCCACAAAAGGAGTGAACAACAGGCTCATGACAATGTGATTGCTACTTGGAAGAGAGTGTCATGACACCATCTGATGTGTATATGCTCACACCATGATGAACCCTGATGAGGCAAAACAAAAATATTATGAAGGCCTGTAGACCCTCATAATCAATGTGCCAAAAGAGGACAAGTTTGTAATTTTGGGTTACTTTAATGGCAGAGTAGGTACAGACTATCAGACATGTCAGGGAGGACTTGGATGATCTTGGGAAGACTGGTGTCAGAAACAGTGACAGTAATGGTCACTTACTATTGAAGACTTGTGCAACTCACGACATCATCACCAACACTGTCTTCTGTTTACCTAAATACAATAAAACTTCATGGATGCAATGTCACAGAAAACATTGGCATTTAACAGACTATGGCACTGTAAAGAGAAGAGATAGTAGGTGAGAGTGATGAAAATGATGTGGGACACACAGTGCTGTACTGATCATAGACTTATCCTATCCAAGCTAAACATTCACCTTCAACAAAAAGTAGTGGCCCTAAGGCATAAAAACTATCAGAAGAATTAAGCTCAACAGCTTAAAGCATTTCTCTGACCATGAGGAGTTTGTTGCTTACTTGGAGGGAAATCTGAGCCAACACATTCTTGGCAACAGTGGAGTAGAAAAGGAGTAGGTAGCTTTCAGAGATTGGGTGTATAATATCAACTTTACTTATCTGGGCCAGAATACTCACAAACATCAAGATTGGTTTAATGAAAAGAATGGAGAAATTCAGGGCGGCTAGGTGGCACAGTGGAGTCAGGAGGACCTGATTTCAAATCTAACCTCAGACACTTAACACAAAAACTAGCCATGTGACCTTGGGCAAGTCACTTAACCCCAATTGCTCTCCAAAAAAAAGAATGGGGAAGTTCAGAAGCTGTGAAATAGAAAATCAAGATCTCCAAAGGGTTTATCAGCACAGTAGTCCACTTGTCACTAAGAAGACAGCATTTAACTCCATCAAAAGTAAAATGCAAGCAAAACTTAGAGAGATGCAGGATTCTTGGCTCAGTAGGAAGACAGATGAACTTCAGTTTTATGCTGATAGCAACATTTCAAAGCATTTTTATGATGCCCTGAAAGTTAGTTATGGTCCAAATACCTGTGGTGCATCATCTCAACTACTCAGTGCTAATGGTGTCACATTGATTAGTGATAATAACATGATCCTGGAGATGTGGGCTGAACATTTTCATAATGTTTTCAACAGACCATCATCAATCAAATCTGAAGCCACTAACTATATACTTCTGCTTGAAGTAAATCTCTCTCAAGTCAAAATTTCAACTGAAGAAGAGATTTTAAATGCCATTAGGCTCCTCTTGCATGGCAATTTGATTGGTGCTGATTCTATTACAGTTGAGATTTACAAGATAGTAGATCTGTTGTTCATACAAAAGCTGACTAAAAATTCCTAGATAATATGGAAAGAGAAGGTTAACCCCTAGGAATTCAAGGATGTCTCCATTGTCCATCTCTATAAAGGAAAGGGAAATAGGTTGTCCTGTGACAATCACAAAGGAGTCTCTCTCTTAGTACTGAAAATATTCTTTCCAGAAATTTCCTTAATAGGCTGATCCTTCATGTGGAAGATAATCATCTACCTGAGAACCACTGAGACTTCAGAAGAGGTCAAAGAATAGTTGATATGTTGTTTTCTGTCCTACAACTGTAAGAGAAATGCCAGGAGCAGAATAGAGGTCTTTACCTAGTTTTTCCATCTCACCAAAGCCTTTAATACTGTCAGTCATGAGGACTTGGGGAAGAACATGTTAAAATTTTATTCCAAAAGAATTTCACTAGTATTGTATATCAGTTTCATGATGCCATATTGCATGGGTTCTGGATAATAGATGCTTTTTTTTTTCTTTTCCCTTTTTTATCTTAATTTTCTTCCTTTTTCCCCAGATACTCATAAAGATAATTAAAATGAATAAAACACTTTAAGAAGCTTTGAAACTTTTTTTTTCCTTTCCCAATGTAGTGTAGTAGTGCTAAGTGCTTGCTCTTATGACTTTTGGAATGATAGTTTTAGCAATATTGTCAGACAACTTTAATAAGGATAACAAAGGCATCAAAGTCTGCTATTGAACTAATGGTATATTATTTAATTTAAAAAGACTACAATCCAAGGCTAGAATGGACATAGAATTGGTGCATGAACTTTTTGTTTGCAGATGAATGTACATTCAATGCACCCTCTGAGGCTGAGATGAGATAAAGTATGGATCAGTTCTCTGCCTCTTGTGCTAATTTTGACCTAACAACACCAACAAAACAGTTACCTCTTCAGCCAGCACTGTACCATCCATACTTGGAACTTTTGATTACAGCAAAGAGATCAATTTCAATAGCTATGGATACCTTAGAAGTATACTCTTCACATATGTACACATAGATGATGAGGATGATGCCATAGCCAGAAGTAGATCAGTATTTGGGAGGCTTCAAAGGAAACTGTGGGAGAGAAGAGGTATTAGAGTGACGACCAAACTGAAGAACTTACAGAGCTATTGTATTGACCTCATTCTTGTATGCTTGTGAAACCTGGACAGTACACCAACATGCCAGGAAACTGAATTGCTTCCACTTGAATTTCTTTAGGAAAATTCTGAAGATTACCTGGAAATTTCAGGTACCAGACAGTGAGGTTCTTTCTTGAGCTGAACTGCAAAATATTCAAACTCTACTGAAGGGAGCAAAACTCCAATGATTTGCCTTGTTATGTGAATGCCAAATGCATATTTGCTTTAAAAAAGTCTTTTACAGAGAATTCACATAAGGGAAGCATTCACATGGAGGTCAGAAGAAGCAATACAAGGACACTCTCAAGGTGTCTCTGAAAAATTTTTAAATCAGTTGTGAAACATTTGAGAAAGTGGCACAAGACCACCCAGTATGGTATGCCATATTAAAAAGGGTGTTCTGTAAGTAAAGCAGAATTGCAGTGCCTCAACTGAAATTTGAGATGTGCAAATTTAGAGATCTCCACTTCAAATGTTCATATGTACTATTTGTGCCTGACCTGTGGTAGAGCCTTCCGAGTTTGTATTGATCTGTGCAATCACAGTCAGACACACTCTACTTTGACCCTAACATAGTAATGCGATTTTGATTCTCTTTGAAAATGAAGCACAACAACCAGCCAATCTTGTATGCAGTGTACCAGCCAGTTCAAGTGACCCCAGACTTTTTTTTCAGGGGCTAACTGGGGAGGCTCCTGCCTGATTCCCTTCCCCACTCCATGGAAATGATTCAATCTCAACTCTTAATATCCATTAAATGAAGAAATCATTTGGTTTTGACCAACCACATGAAATTAATGGGAGGGTAAGAATTGGTAAAGAGGATTTGACTGTGGAGTTAACTAGGGGGAATGTTTTCCATGCAAAAGGAAAGGGGCTTAGAACTATAACTGGGACCAGTCCTTTCCCCATATGTTTAAAGGTTTATTCTCAACAGCAAACCAGCTGAGCTTGATTCTTCCCTAAATCAGAGGGACTAAAAATTCCCAGTCTTGAAGATCTGTGCAGAATTAATGGTTATTTACAGAGTGGTGGAAAGAGAAGGGACAAAAGATTAAATCTAGAATCCCTAGACAATTCATGAAGAATAAAAGAAAACAACCACAAAGTCCAATAGAGAGAAGTTAGGCATAAACATAGCTCCAAATCAGATACTCATAAAATTAATTAAAATGAATAAAATACTTTAAGAGACTATGAAACTTTTAACACATAATATATTATTAAGATAAGTGAAAAAATGAAGAATTCTCCAATTCCCCAGAAAGCTTGAAATGATAGCAATAAACTTCAGACTGATTCAAGAACAATATTATGATAAAAGTTAGGTTGGAAAATACATCTCTCAAATAAGAAGTAATGAAGGCTTACAACAGGGTCAAGAACAGAAGACACAGTGGAGAGCCACTCTAAAATTGTGGAGACTGAATAAATGATTAATAGATTTGGAACTCAAAACCACAGAAGTAATAGAAAATGTACCAAAAGAAACACTTCAATTCCAATACAATTCAAAGTAACTATCTATAAAGACGGCATACACAAAAAACAATTTAAAGAATGGTCACCTTCCAGGGAAAACATGATAGAACACAAAATCTGAATGGCATAAAAAGTACAAGAAATATAAGAAAAGTTCCTTAAATATCTTAATACAGAGGAAAAAATACAGACTGACTGAATCCAGTTTGCCTCTGCAGAAAAAAAAATTCATACTTGAAACTCAAAGCAAAGAGTCCTCAAATTGCCAACTTGAAGATTAAAACAAATATTTTTTAAAGCAATTTGGGTTAAGTAACTTGCTCAAGGTTACATGGACAGTTATTTCTGGGTGTGGTGCTAAGTATCTGAGCCCAGATTCGATCCCCAGGTCATCCCAACACTGGAGCCAGTGCTCTTACTGTGCTACCTGGCCACCCCAAAACAAATGATTTTTCAAGCAATCATAGGAAATGCCTTCCTTTATGAATGCATATCAATTCAAATATATAAGAATATCCCCTCATAAATGAGAAATCAAATAAATAACTTATGATATCCCTAAAAGCAAAGGAGCTCATTGTACTTCCAAAATAATATAACCTAGAAAACTAAGCCTAATAATAAATAGGGAAACTTTCAGATAAAAGAGTGTTATTTGAGAAATTCCTGCAAAATGCAAACACATGCAATACAGGTAATTATCTTCTAAACTGCAGCACTTCCCATGGAACCTTCCACACACTCTTGCCCCTTTCTGTGGGACAATGTTAAGACCTTTTATTGAAGGATATACTTTGAGATGACACAGCAACTCCTAAGTTGTTCTTATTGGAAAATACTGCTGAAGAAGACTGGTGACTGAAGCAGGATGAACTTTGTTCTTTTCCCTATTATTCCTTTCCATAGTAAATAAGAGAGGGGGAAACAATGCCCCTCACTTTTCTCTAAGTACGTTGCTTCTCAGGGTCTTTACCACTTTCTTTTGAACATCCAGTTATATTCAAGAGGGAGTTAGATAACCTATATTTGCAGTCATCTGAGGATCTGACTGACTTCTGATTTCTGTACTCAATAGAGTGTGATATTGCCACCACTCCTGCCTAAAGGGTTGGAGAAGAAAAATCCTCCCTTCTTCCAAGGTAGAACTCCAACAGGAGCAAGTACTATAAGGATCTCAGAACCAAAGTACTCAAAAGAAACAAGGGTGGAATTGTCTCCTCTTTTCTTATAGACCATCATTGGTGGAAATTCACTGGAGCAAATCTTTAATCCTCTTTAGCAAAAATCCTTAGTCATGAGAATCACTAATGAATTGCTGCATCATCTAATGCCTGTCAGCAAGATGCCAGGAATGGAAGGAAGAAAGGAAACAGGCTCCTAGTATGTGGAGGACACTGAACTAAAAGCATTACAAATATTATCTCCAATTTCTATCAGCAATTCTGCTTGCTTTGAACTCCATGGAGCATAATTTCCCCCACTAAAGCCCCAGGAAAACATTTCATCAGGCTATTATCTCAACTTTGGATGTTCTAGACTTTCCCAACTCCCTCACCCTCCTCTTCTTTTTGAACTCCACCAAAAGCTTTTCTTCATACAGAGCTGGAATTTGAACTTTCCAGCTAAAATTTCCACTTTCCATTTGCAACTCTGCTTGACTGAAACTGCACTGAACATTATCCCTGTCCCTCTTCTCCATACCAGATACCTCCTCCTCCCCTGAACACTTCCCTCCCTCTTCTAGCTTCCTTTTCTGAGTTATCTTTCCCCATTAGATTGCAAGCTCCTTGATGGCAGGGAATTCCTTTTTTTTGGAACTCCAGTGCTTAGCACAGAGCCTCGATCATAGGAGGCACTTAATATACGTTTATTGAGTTGAATTGATTTGTCCTATTTGGTCCACACAACAACCCTGGAAGACAAATTAAATTATTATCCTCCTTTTATTTTACATCTGAAGAAATTGAAGCAGGCAGAGGATAAATAACTCATAAATAAATGAATGAATGAATGAGTAAGTAAACAGATAGATAGATAAATGAATGAATGTGTGAATGAGTGAATGAATGAATGAATAAATAAATAAATAATAAATGACCTCAGCTAGTTTCTGAGGCCAAATTTGAACACAGTTCCTCATGATTCCAAGCTCAGCACTCTATTTTCTGTACCACATGGTCCAAGGGAAAGCAAGCCCTGGAAGAATCCCAGAAACAACCTACTCAATAGAAAGTTTACTTAATTAAGTAAATAGGTTTTACCAGTTGGGAGAGATGGGGAATTTTGAAATAGGCACTTACCTGGTCCAAGAAATGGAAGTAGAAATTATCAAAAGATGGAAGTAGTTTGAAGAGAAAGTTGTGGCAAAATTAAATTAATAAATGAACACAAAGGGAAAATATGCTGTAAAATGACTTAGTGTTTATTTTATGCATGTCTGACTCAGGTAAATCACAATCTTTCTTTCATATTTAGAAATGCTTCTGAAGGCGATGGATAGCTCAGTCAATATGGTTGAGAAGACTTCAAGAATTACAGCACCATCTCCTTTAGGACTTCATACATATACTAGAAAACTGTCTTTTAATTTTCCATCTCAGAGTTACTTACAATAATGGTTTGTTCCTACAAAAACATCCCTTGTATGTCTGCCCAATCCAATAGTTTTATGTAAGTGTATGAGAAATGATAGCCAGTTAAAAGATAAAAATGGAAATTCACCCAAAGTATGTCTTATTCTGGTACAATTGACCATTAGTTCCCAAAGGAAAAAGCTTAGAAAACCATTGGAACTCAGTTTGCTATTCTAGGCTCTCTCAAACACTTGGGATTTATGCTTTTAAATTGAAGGTGTGGATGTTCTTTGAAAATAGGAACAGAGGCTTTTAGAGTTGCTTTGGCGATTATTGTAAAAGGTAGATGAGGGTTACCCTTTTACACATGCTTTTTTCCCAGAGTTTGCTGTAAGAAAGAAGCAATGCTAGAAATGTCTAAATAAAATTTTCCATTGTGAGAGATAGGGTCCATGGAGGCCAATTTGTTTCAAGCTAAAGAATCACATTCAGCACTTTTGAGCTTTCTTTTATCAAGTGCATTACTTCTGCCTGAGAAGAATTGCCACAAAGTCAGAGTTTAATGACTGGATTAAGTTCAAGCAGGGATTCTTTTCTTTCCACTTCCTATAACAAACCATCCTGTTTTAGTCACCAATATAAGAAACACATATGTAATACATTGCCTTTCTCTTTTTAATTCAGTATGAATGGATCCCCCTAAAGAAAACCCTTTATCTTGAAGCAATTTTCAAAAACATCAGAAATCCTGAGTACTTTGTAGGCATTTGAGGTTTATAATTAGGGATAAAAATAAAATCACAAAGTGTCTTTTTTGAGAAATAAAATTTTAGAATTATAGAAAGTTAATGTTCAAATGGGACCTTAGAAACCATTTAATCTAACACCCTTGATTTTATAGATGTCAACAATGAGACCCAAAAGGTTCAAATGACTTGTCCAAGGTAAAACAGCAATCATATTGATAGTTAGTGGTGTCACTAGAATTTGAATTCTTATCTTCAAGCTCATATTTCCATGATTTTGATTAATTCAGCTATACCTAAAGTCATATCTCTTTTCCAAGGAATACTTAAGATATTAAGATCTTGGACTCTGATACTTTTGTCTAAACCTGAGTGTAGTATAATTACTGTTTTAGTAGAGGCAGAGCTAAGGTAAAGGCAGTGACTCACCTGAGTTCCCCCAAAACATTCCAATTACTTTTAAAAAATGACTCTAAAAAAGTATGTAAGGAGCTTGGTTCTTCTTCAGAAACTAAGGCCACAATGGGGTGAATCCTCACTTCAGCCAGCGACCACCACCATTACACACAAGCCTCTGCTTATCTGTCTCCTGAAATGACTGTTTCCAAGCTTCTTTGCATCTACTCTGCCCTTATCCCTCATGATGATTAGGTTACAGGCATGGAGGATGAAATAAATGCCCTTATTAAAGCAGCATGTATAAATGTTGAACCATTCTGGCCTAGATTATTTGCAAGTGTCCTGTCCATTGTAAACATTGCAAGTCTCATCTGCAATGTAAGAGCTGATGGACCCACCCCAGCAGCTTGTGGCACTGCCCTGTTGAAAGGGCTGCTCCTGCTAGCATAGTTGCCCCAGTTGAGCAGAAGAAGAAAGAAGAAACAAAAAAAAGAAGAATTCAAGGAGACCAATGATGACATGGGCTTTGGTCTGTTTGACTAAATATTTTATGCAATATTAAATAAAAATCTTAACTCAAAAAAAAAAATTCTAGAGCCCCAGAACTCACAAAAAGACAAAGTAAAACAAATTTCCAGCCCAAGACAAGTTAGAAGGTCATAATGAAGGATCTGTTGCACCATGGTGAGAGAGGAGCACAGTCTAACATAGGCCACACCAGCACAGACCAAACCCCAGTAAACTAGAAGCAGTTCTCGGGGTGACTGAATCACTGGCAGCAGTGGCAGTTCTCAGACATCTCAAGGCATAAATGACAAAGGCAACTTAGAAGGTCAGCAGGAAGGGTCTGTCACACCTGGATGAAAGTGGAGAGCAGGCCTTGAAAGTGACTGAAGGGGTACCAGCAGCAGTTGCTTCCAGAGCTCTCAGCCCACAGAAAGTAAAGGGGTAAAACAACTGGTCAGAAGGCAATTATAGATATCTATTAGCTAGCACCGAGGCAGGACTCAGTTGCTTTTCCCATAGTTGGATCTGGGTCCAGATCCTAGGTGACAGTCCCAGGACAAGGAGGCACATTAGTATAGCGGAATTTGCAGAAGCACTGTGGGACTGGGGGAAGTGAGGGACATGAAACACTCCTCAGGAAAGCAAAGTAGTATACATCTGTGCTTGGATTCTACAACCTTGGGAGAACTGAAAATTTACAGGTCCTTATAAGTACCTTTGAAAATAGCTGTGCAAGGGCAGAGTCAAGATGGCAGAGTAGAAACAGGACTTCCATGTGGTTCCAGGTTCTACCTCCTCCAATTCATGTAAAAAATTACCCTAGACAAATTTTGGAGCTAGAGAACCCACACAAAAAAAGAGAGAAGCTAACCTCCCAATGAAGACAGACCAGCAGGCCAGCAGGAAGGGGCCAGAACAGTGCTGTGGGAGGCAAGTCAAGCCACATACTAGCCCAAGGTTTTAGCCTCAGGGAGGCCTGACCAACTGCCAGCTAGAGGGACTTCAGATCACCAGCAGCTGTGGCAGTTTCCAGAACTATGAATCCATAGATAGCAAACACAAAGCGAGAGGTCAGTGTAGAATTTGTGGGAACAGGGAGTTCAGGAGTACAATCGAGTCTTTGCCCCCAGAGTAAGAAGCAGCTGAGGCTCCATGGCCATCCTGCTTCAGAACTCCTGGTCTGCAGAGTGTAGGGGTCCAAGAAACAAGTCTGAGGGGTAAATGCTCTTGCTCTAACCTTCTTGGATCTGGATCGCTGTCTAGATTGGAGGTCCTGGGGTGAATGACCAGTTTGGCAGAGCAAGTTGAAGCTTTAGAGAGGGCACCCAACTAATAGCTCCAATACCTGTGAAAACCCCAATGACTGGGATAAAGCTTCCCTGTCTGGTAGCAGAGTTCTACTGTGTCAAAAGGCTCAAAAGTAAATTAATTGAGTAGAAACACGAGCAAGCAAAGGAAGTAAAGCAAACAGAGCCATCCAACTTTACACTCCTATTTTGGGGACAAAAAGGATCAAAGCATGGAACAGGAGGAAGACAATTGATGTCAGAACTCTTGCATCAAAAGCTTCCAAGAAAAATATAAGTTGATTACAAGCCAAAGAGGAGCTTTAAAAGGATTTTGAAAACCAAATAAGAGAAGTGGAGGAAAAATTGGGAAGAGAAATGAGAAAATTATGAAATGAGAGTCAACAATCTGACTGAAGAAAATAACACCTTAAAAATAGAATAACTCAAATGGCAAAAGAGGCTCAGAAAGGCAATTAGGAGAAGAATGTCTTAAAAAGCTGAATTTGCCAGGTGGAAAAAGAATCTCAAAAGATGCCTGGAGAGAATCATTCCTTCAGAATAAGATTGGAAAAAATAGAAGCCAGTGACTTTATGAGAAATCAAGATACTACTAAACAGATCCAAACAAATGAAAAAAAAACAGAAGTCAATGTGAAATATTTCATTGGAAAAACCACTGACCTGGAAATAGATCCAGGTGAGATAATTTAAAAATTATTGGACTACCTGAAAGCCATGATGAAAAAAAAGAACCTAGAAATCATCCTTTAAGAATTTCTCAAGGAAAATTGCACTGATGTTTTAGAACCAGAGGGCAAAATAGAGGTGGAGAGAATCCACTGATCACCTCCTGGAAAAAAATACCCCAAAAAGAAAACTCCTAGGAATATTATAGCCAGGTTTTGGAATTCCCAGATCAAGGAGAAAATCTTACAAGCAGCCAAGAAGAAACAATTTGAATATTGTGGAAACACAATCAGGATAACACAGGATCTGGCAGCTTCTACACTGAGGCATTGAAGGGCTTGAAATATGATATCCCAGAGGTCAAAGGAGCTGGGAATAAAACCCAGAATCACCTACCCAGCAAAACGGAGTATCATGTTTCAGGGGAAAATATGGTAATTCAGTGGAATAGAGGACTTTCAAGCATTCTTGATGAAAAAAAAAAACAGAGTTGAATAGAAATTTTACATTCAGATAGAAGAAGCAAGAGAAGCATGAGAAGGTAAACAGGGAAAAGAAATCATAAGGAACTTATGAAAGTTGAACTACTTATATTCCTACATGGAAAAACAATAATTGCAACTTATGAAATTTTACTCAGTATGAGTATAGTTGAAGGGAATATACATACATATATATACATATATATATACAAATATACATATATACATATATATACATACTTACATATATATGTCTATAAAGGGGGTATATGGGTGAATGAATACTTATGCAAGTGTGTGTATATATGTGTTCAGGTATACACAGACAGAGGGCACAGGACCAAATAATAAGAAGAGATGACACTTAAAAGGTGAAATTAAGAGGTGAGAGTGGAATATAATGAGAGGAGATGGAGACAGATAGAATGGAATAAATTATCTCATAAAAAGAGGCAAGAGAAAACTGTTACAATGGAGGGTAAAAACAGCAAGGCAAAAGGGAATGAGTCAACCTTACTCTCATTGAATTTGGCTTAGGGAGGGAATGACATACACACTAAATAAGGTATTTCACCCAACGGAAGAGTAGGGGGTAAGGGAATGAGAGGGGGGATGATGGAAGGGAGGCTGAGGGGGAGGGAAGTTGGAAGCACCCACTTTTGTAAAGGGACAGGATCAAAGTAGAGAATAGAACAAGTAGAGGGTGTGACTAGGATGGAAGGAAATATAGTCAGTCTTTCACAATATATCCGCTATGGAAATGTTTTACTTAGCTACATGTGTACAACCTATATTGAATTGCTTATCTTGCCAGTAAGGGTGGGTGACAAGGGATGAAGGGAAAGAATCTGGAATTCAAAGTATTAAAATCAAATGTTTCTAAATAGATAGATAGATAGATAGGTTTTATTATTATTATTATTATTACTATTACTTTACATGCAACTGGGAAATAAGATATACAGGCAGTGGGGAATAGAGATCCACCATGCCCTATTGGAAAGTTGGAAGGGGGATGGGGGAAGATATGGGAAAGAGCAGATTCGTGGAGGGGATATTCAGTAGGATCCCTATTTGGGGGGGGGTGTAGGGGGAAAAAAGGGAGAAAATTTGCAACTCAAAATATTGTGGAAATGAATGATGTAAACTAAAAAATAGAAAAGAGAGAAAAAAGAATGAAAGAAGGTAAAAAAAACAAAAAAATAAACACTGAACTACAAAAAAGAAAATTAATAAACTTGGGTTTGATTTGATGCAAAAAAAAGAAAAAAAAAGCTGTGCAAAACTCCAGAGGCTTGTGAATTAAGATTACAACCAAAAATCACCTACCCAGCAAAATTGAGTATAATCCTTAGAGTTGAAAGAAAAGGTAATTCAATGAGATAGATGACATGCAAGCTTTCTTAATGAAAAGACCAGAGCTGAATAGGAAATTTGACTTTCAAATCCCAGATTCAAGAGGAACATAAAAAGGTAAACAGGAAAGAGAAATCATAAGGGACTTCAGAAGGTTAACTGTTTATATTCCTACATGAGAAGATGATATTTGTAAGTTACAAGACCTTTTTGATTATCAGTGTAGTAAGGAATATATACAGACAGAGGTCACAGGTTTCAATTGAATATGAAGATATGGTATCTAAAAAATTAAAATTAAGAGGTGAAAGAAAAACATAGTGGGAGAAAGGAAAAGGGAGAGGTAGAATGGGGTAAATTCTCTCACATAACAGAGGCAAGAAAAAGTTTTACAGTGGAGGGGAAGAGGGGGGAAATGAGAGGGAGGGAATGACATTTAATCTCATCAGAATTGAATCCTAAAGTGAATAACATAAAGCCTCAATTAGATATAGAAGGAGAATGGAGGGAAATACAATTAGCAATAGTTACTGTGAAAAAAATTATACCAATTTTCACTGATAAAAGCATCATTTCTCAAACAGAGAACGGAGTCAAATTTATAAAAATAAGAGTCATTCCCTAACTGATAAATGATCAAAATATATGATCAGTTTTCAAATGAAATAATCAAAACTATCTATATAGCCATGTGTAGAACAAAATCTGGTTTCTCAAGTGGACTATTTGCTAAAGTAGCTACCAGAAGTCAGGTTACCTTGGGATAAAATGAAACTCTGGAAATTCCTTTGTCACCCCAGCTGCCAAATAAGGAATGTCAACAGAACAACTAATCAATTTAAAAGATTAAATGAGGAAGGGGAAGGTTGTGGTTTTCAAGTGGTTTTCAGCTATATAACCCAGCTTTGGCTTATGTATGGTGGCCTCCTCTCTCTGGAATTCCCAGTGACAGGACTGCCCACTTCTCATGAGCTTCAATAAAACTTCCTGCTTTCACCTTGAGACGTCTTTGAGTAGTCAATTTGGGGAAGGGTTTCTGTACGCCACACAGCCATATTTTAAAACATACTCTAATTCACTATTGATTGGAGTTGACAGAATTAAATTAATTAAATTAACAGAATGCTGAAGTGCTACCTCAAACCTATGATTGGCCTAGACTAGATTGGCTAACAGGACAGAAATGGTAAATGACAAATATTGGAGGAAATGTAAGGAAAATGAGACATGGATACACTCTTGGGGGAGTTGTAAACTGATTCTGTCTTTCTATAGAGCAATTTGGAACTATGCCCAAAGGGCTATAAAACCATGCATACCCTTTGAAACAGCAATACCACTACTAGGCCTTCATGACAAAAGAGATTTAGAAAAGGAAAAGGACCTATATGGACAAAAATTTGTAGAGCAGCTCTTTTCTGAGAGCAAATAATAATAAACTGAGGGGATGCCCATCAATTTGGGAATGATTGAACAAGCTATGTGCAATGGAAATTTAAATTTTAAAGATCTTCCCTGGCCCTAGGCTAAAGTGCACCTGGAGCATGGGGTAAGAGGCTTGTTTTTCAGTAGATACTTCTTGATTGGCCAGTGGGTCCAGAAGGTTGTTACATTCTCTGAGCCAAGAGAAGGCTATATAAGCCCTGATGTGTAGCTTTGTTTTGGGGGCTTACTTTGAGCAGTGTTCTGTGATTTGATCTGGATTCTGGGAAGCCTTTGTCCAGAGCCCCCTAGTTTTGAAAAACCCAGATGTTGATTGGGTATGGATGTAATGGCTGGACAGTTTGGAGAGCTGTCTACTCGATCTGTTTCTGTCTTGATAATTCTGCCTGTACACTTTGAAGTTCGGGGTGCTGACCTCTTTCCCCTGAACTAGGTAAGCGATACATGTTTGACTGATTTAAGTAAGCTTGTTAACCCATTTTGAGTTGCTTTCCTTTATCAAAGCAGATCCAAGAACCTGTGGTGGCAGCAAACCCTGAGGACCCTTGGGGTGCTTGCTGCTACACTATGGTATGTGATTATAATGGAATGTTATTGTACTATAAGAAATGATGAAAAAGATGCTCTCAGAAAAACCTGGAAAGACTTGCATGGGCTGAAAAAAATTGAAATGTACTACATAAAAAGTAACAGCAATAGTGTAAGATGCTGCATCTTTTTAAAATTTTTATCCACTAAATATCTTACATTCATACCTTTTTCCCTAGTTATAAAAATAGCACTCTAGTTAAAGGACTCTATCTAGTTTTGTTTGTAGTTTTCCTACAACAATCTTGTTGAACTCCTGGCTCCTTTTTTGTCTTCTTTTCAAACACATGCTCCACAGAACTGCCAAATATTTTTGCTGTAACATGTTTACTATGTCAAAATCATGCTAAAGAAAAGTCAGTAACAGGTGAAGCCAACATAGCAGAATGAAAACAGTAACTTTTCTAAGCTCCTCCATGAATCCTGTCACCAAACTTTAAAAAGTGAATCTGAACAGATTTTAGAGTAACAGAATCCATTGGGAGATAGAGGGTGGCAAATTCCTAGCCCAGGAAAGTGTCCATGTAGGTGTGGGCAGGGGGAGTATGGAGCATCTGGGGACTGCACCAGCACAGACCAGAAAGCAGACTATAGATGAGTGAAAAGGAGCCCCAGGCAGCAGACTCACCCACCCCAATGTTGATTTGCAGCAGTCTCACCACATGAGAGAGGATGGGTCAGAGCTGTGTAAGAAAAAGCATAAGGCCCACAGTAGCCACAGCAGCTTCTCCTGGGGCTACCAGCCCACAGGCTGGAAGGTTAAAAATCACCTACCTGAATTTCCAGAAGGCAAGATGGCAAAGTAATCCCTAGCTGCTCTGATTCCCCATCCCTGACCTAGAAAACCCAGAGATAAATGTCACACCCAAAGTAAAATCATGAAATAGTGGAAATAGCCTCAGGCTTAGGAGTCACTGAGAAAGGGTATAAGTGAGTCAGTAAGGAGTTGGAAGTGAAGGGTGGGAGGAGTCCCAACAAGCCCCAGCTCAGCTGACCAGCAGGAGATGCCAAAGCCCAGGGTGGAGGAGCCAGCAAGCACTAACAACACAAACCTAGGTGGACCTTAGCACCACCAGGGGAATCTGCAAACAAAAGCTCTGTTGGCTGCCAGCTGCTGAGCCTGCTTGAGCTGTAACCTAGGGGCATAGAGGTGGAAATCTGAAGTGGGCAGACCACCCCTCCCCCACATATTACTCTATGAGCCTCAGGGTAACTCAGGGGAAACACTGAGAATCCTGGCCTTGGCCTCAGTCTAGACGCCCAGAGGCTACAGCACACAAAGCTGACAGCCAGGCCATTAGCTCCCAGCCTGAGAAATCATGAAATAGGGGGGATGGCTAGGTCATGCAGTGAATAGAGCACCAGCCTAGGAGTCAGGAGGACCTAACTTCAAATCAGGCCTCAGACACTTAACACAAACTAGCCATGTGACCTTGGGCAAGTCACTTAACCCCAATTGCCCTCCAAAAAAAAGAGCCAAAAAAAATCAGGAAATAAGAAATCACAATGGGAAAGAAGGAAGCTGAGAAGGGAAAAAGCAAGAAAATCTATCCGAGCTTATTATACTGAGCAAGAACAACCAAATACAGAGGACAACATGGACTCTATACTCATACCTGAGACCACAGAAGGAAATATGAAGTGGTATCAAGCCCAAAAAGCATTCTTGGAGGAGCTCAAGAAAGATTTTTAAAAGCTGAATTAGAGAGGTAGAAGTTAAATTTAAATCTACAGTGACCAAATTGGAAAAAAAAAAATCTCACTGAAGAAAACAAATCCTTAAAAAGTAAAATTTGTGAACTTGGAAAGGAAGTTCAAAATCTAACTGGAGAAAATGCCTCCCTAAAAAAGGAGCTTCAAAATCTAACCAAGGAAAATAATTAACTAAAATTTGGAATGAGTCACATCATAACTAAGGATTCTATGATGCATCAAGAGTCAGTCAAGTAAATATGAAGACTGAAAAATTAGAAGAAAGTATAAAATATCTCACCACAAAAACAATTGACTTGGAGGACAGATCCAGGAGAGATAACCTAAGAATTATTGGTCTACCAGAAAGCCATGATGAAAAAAGCAGCCTGGACAACATCCTCCAAAAGATTGTCAAAGAAAACTGTCCTGAAGTCCTAGAATCAGATGGGAAAATAGTTATTGAAAAAATTCACTGAACTCCTCCTGAAAGAGATCCCAAATTGAAAACTCCAAGAAATATAGTAGCCCAATTCCAGAATTACAAGGGCAAGGAGAAAATAGTGTAAGCAGCCAAAAAGAAACAATTCAAATATCATGGAACTACAGTAAGTATTACATAGGACCTAGCAGCTTCGACATCAAAAGATCAGATTGATTGGAATTTGATATTTCATGAGGCAAAAGAGCTAGGACTACAATCAAGGATTAACTACACAGCAAAACTGAGAATAATCTTTCAGGCAAGGAAATGGTCATTTAATGAAATAAGGGACTTCCAAGACTTTCCTGATGAAAAAGCTAGAGTTCGATGGAAAATTTGATCACCAATTACAAGACTCAAGAAAGACATAAAAAAGTAAACAAGAACACACACACACACATGCATGCACGCACACACATACATAACTTGGGATTCAATAAGAGCAAACTGTTTTCATCCCTACGTGAGAAGCTGATACCTGTCAATATGAAATTTATATGATTATTGATACCTTTAGAAGGGATATACATAGATAGAGGGTATGGGTATAAATGAACTAATCTGATGATAAAAAAAAATTTCAAAGGGGTTCAAAGGGACTCTAATGGGAGAAAAGGAAAGGATGAGGCAGAAAAAGGAAAATTGTGCCACACAAAGAAACATAAATACATGCTATAGTAGAGGGGAAGGAAGGAGAGAGAGGAACATCATATGAACTTTATTCTCATTGTTTCTGGTTCAAAGAGGGATCAACATAATCAGTTAAGTTTAATATTCTAACATGAAAAAAACACAAAAACTCATTATAATAGAGGGAAAGGAGCACTGTATGAAATTTACTTTCATTGGTTTGGGATCAAAGGAGGAATAACATACTCCAATAACTATAAAAATCCATTGTGCCCTATAGGCAGTAGGAGGGGTAAGGGAGGATAAGAAGGGCGAGGGTGTTGAGAAGGGAGAGAAATAGTAGTACGGGGAAAGGGTAGGTAAAGAGGGACGGTCACAGGGAGGGAATACTGAGGGTGGCAGTGATCAAAAGGAAAACTCTTAAGGAGGGGAAGGGAGAAGGAAGAAACAAAAACATAAACAGGGGAGGGAATACGATGGAGGGAAAGACACAGATAGTAATCATAACTGTCAATGTGAATGGGATGAACTGTCCCATAAAATGGAGGTGGATAACAGAATGGATTAAAAACCATAATCCTACAATATGCTGTCTACAAGAAACACATTCGAAACAATGTAATAGAATATATTATGCTTCAGTTAAAGTAAAATAAAAAAAAGCAGGGGCAGCAATCCTTATCTCAGATAAAGCAAAAGCAGAAGTAGATCTAATTAAAAGAGATAAGGAAGGAAACGATATCCTGCTAAGAGGCACAATCGAGAATGAAACAAAATATCAATACTTAACATACATGCACCAAACAACCGATGTCTCTGATAAAGGCCTCATTTCTAAAATATACAGAGAATTGAATCAAATCTATAGAATTCAAGTCATTCCCCAATTGATAAATGGTTAGAGGATATGAATAGGCAATTTTCAGAGGAAGAAATTAAAAATATGTATAAACATACCAAAAAATGCTCTAAATCACTATTGATTAGAGAAATGCAAATCAAAACAACTCTGAGGTACCACATCTCACCAGTCAGATTGGCTAAGATGACAAAACAGGAAAATGACAAATGCTGGACAGGATGTGGACAAATTGAAACACTAATGCGTTATTGGTGGAATTGTGAACTGATTAAACCATTCTTGAGAGCAATCTCGAACTATGCCCAAAGGGCTATAAGTAATTTCATGCCCTTTGACCCAGCAATACCATTTCTATGGTTGTATCCCAAAGAGATCATAGAAGTGGGAGGAAGACCCATACACACAAAAATATTTATAGCAACTCTTTTTGTGGTGGCAAAGAATTGGAAATTAAAGGGATGTCCATCAATTGGGGAATGGCTAAACAAGTTGTGGTATATAAATGTAATGGAATACTATTGTGCTCTAAGAAATGAGCAGATGGACTTCATTTTTACCTGCAGAGGTTCATATGAACTGGTGCTGAATGAGAAGAGAAGAAACAGGAGAAATCTGTACACAATTATAGATACAATGCATGTGTGATGACAAACTTTGATAGACTGGACTCTTCTCAGCAATGCAGGGTTATAAGACAACTCCAAAAGACTCATGATGGAGAGAGATGTCTACATTCAGAGAAAGAACTAGAAAGAACAGAGTATGAATGCAGACTAAAGCAAACCACTTACTCTCTTTCTTTTTCTTGTTTGGTTTTCTTTCTTCTTTCCCATTGTTCATTCTATCCATCACAGTCCTTCTTTATAACCTGACTCATGTCTAATGTGAAAGTATTTGCAGATCATGGGGGTGGCAGGGGAGGAGAGGAAAGGGGAGAAAATTTGAAACTCAAGGGATTGTGAAACTGAATCTTGTAAACTAAAAGTACTAATTAATAAAGACAAAAAAAATTGGAAAAAGAAAAGTCAGTAATTCCTAATTGTCTCTAGTATAAAATGTAAGTTCTTCAATTTAAAATTTAAAGCAATTTACAATATACTATGTATACTGTGAAGTAAATTAAAGTAAATTTAGGAAGTAAATTAAAGATAGCATTTCACGCTAATACCTTAAATTCCATGGTCTTCCAATTTGATCTAGGGACTTTATGTCAGTACAAAGTTTAAATCTAAAGCAAGTACATTACTGGGAACAATGGTAATTATATGGCTAAGGAAATTGTAGTCCATTTACACTTCAATTTTGCATCTTACTTGGACTTGTATTCAATCTGGGGCTATTGAATAACTTATCTTTTCTTCTGGTTCAATCCCTGATACCATTTTCAAATTGAAAACCTCTAAGTTCAAAGTCAGATAAAAATATCCATTTTGTTGCCAAAGTAATACATCCTGAAGGACCCACATACTGAAATATATAACGTGATTATTATAATATGATAAAAATAATAAAATAAATGTTGAAATATATATTTCAAGGGAATGAAAATAAATAGAAAATTATAGCTCAGCATTTTTTTTTCCTAGCTGAGTGCACCATTAACCTTGATTCACAAAGTTCTCTCACTCTCCTAAGTCTGCCAATGAGAACATGTCCCCTGATCAGAGATTTTAGTAAAACATCAAGTTTGCAGCCAGGACTCCCTGCTTTCACCTCTCTTATCCAGGTACCCAGTTTATATTTTGTCTCTTTACAGAGGGATTCTTGTTGCTCCATCTCCATTCATTAACTTCCATTACTACCGTCCCCATTACCCATTCCCATGTTCATTACTCCACCACTGCATGGCTGGGGAGAAGTGTAGGAAAAAAAAAATGCATCAAGAAGAGGACTTTGAGGATGGATTCCTTTCTACTAGGAAAATCTGTATTTTTATATTTTATTTTCATTTATTTTTTTCTCAATTATATGAAAAAAAATTTAATATTCTTTTTTTAAAATTGAGTTCCAAAAATTTTCCCCTCGTTCCCTCCCCTAGATTTTTACATTAGCCAAATTACAAAAGAAGACAGAACCCTCCTTTACCCCCAAAAAGAATAATAAAGTAAAAAAAAAATAAGCTTCAAACTGAATTCAGACTTCATCAATTCTTTCTCTGGAGGTGACTGGCATTTTTTATCATAAGTACATTGGAACTGTCTTTGATCACTGCCTTGCTGAGAATAAATAATTCAGAGTTGGTCATATTACATTATTGCTATTACTGTGTAGAAGGTTCTCCTAATTCTACTCATTTTGTTTTTCATTGGCTCGTGTAAGTTTTCCCAGGTATTTATGAATGAATCCCGTTCATCATTTCTTGTAGCTAAATAGTATTGTCCCCCAATCATAAACCACAACTTGTTCAGTCATTCCCCAATTGATGGGCAAACGCTTGATTTCCAATTTTTTTACCACTACAAAAAGAATTGCTATAAATATTTTTGTAGCTATAATCATTTTCCTTTTTCTTTTATCCCTTTGGGATATAGACCTATTAGTGGTATTGTTGAGTCAAACATCATACACAGTTTAAGAGCCCTTTAGGCATACTTATAAATTACTCTCTATAATATTTGGATTGGTTCACAACACAATCAACAATGCATTACTATGATGTTATTTTCCCACATTCCTTCTAACATTTGTCATTTTCCATTTCTTTTATATTATTCCAATCTCATAGGTATGAGATGGTATCTCACAGTTGTTTTAATTTGAACTTCTCTAATCAATAGTGATTTAAAGTGTTTTTATATGACTAATGTTAGTTTTTTTCTTCTTCTGATAACTTCATATTTCTATCCTTCAACCATTTATTACTTAGGGAAATGACACATCTTATAAATTGGAATCAGTACTCTACATTTTTTTTTAATGAGGCCTATCTGAGAAACTTTGTGTAAATTGCCCACGTTTCCTTTTTATAATTCTAACTGCATTTCTTTGTTTGTGCAAAACCTTTTAAATTTTAAATTTCCCTTCAAGATTGATATCCTTGTGATGGTTAATTGGTCCTTTTTTTTGTCTCAATTATTACCTAGCCAATAGTCATTGAATTGGTGTGGCCACAAACAAACTGCAACCTGGGAAAGACCTTGACTTAGAAAGGTCAAAGTCTTCCACTGCATCCTGGACCGTCATGAGTCATCTTGACCTTTGCCTTGCCATTGAACTCCAGTGACTGGAGGACAGAATAAGACTGACAACTTTGTACGGCTCTGCCTCACTTAAATTCAATTCATGCTCAAGTTGACATCACCTTCTTGATGTCATTGATTCTTTTTGAGAAAAAAGAATCAAAAACAGTAATCTTTATGGCCGTTCTTTTTTGTTGTTTGCTTTTTTTTTCTAGCCTATTTGTTGACTTTTAACTTTATTTTAAAGTTTGGTTCTGCTCCTGGGATTGAGGGGGCACGATTCCATGCTTTTCATGTTGCTCTTTTCACAGCTAGGTTACAGAGTATGAAATATGTAGGTTTCTGTTGCTTCCAAGGTGGTATAATCTAAGAAAAGGTATGGCTACTGCTCTCCTGGCCTGTGCTTTGGTCTTTACCCAGGAAGGAACTTTGTTTGTTCCCCTGTAGCAACCAGTGCTAGCAATCCTCCTGGCTCTGGGTTATGATGAATTCCCCATTCTCGGAAACCACAATCACTGATGCTTCCTTCAGCCTTGGAATTTAGTCCAAGATTCTTGTTTACCATTCAGGGACCTCAAGCACTCCTGTCCACTCTGGAATCCCGACCAATGTTCCTGCTTCTTGTGATCCTTGTGGCCACAAATTCTGTTTCTCCTTTTGGCCCCAGAACTGTATTTGGGCAATGTAACAGAGTTATGAACCTAGCATCAGCAAAGATCTCTTACAATCCTCTTCTAACCAGTTGTCTGACTCCTTTCTCTCCTTGCCAGCAACTCTGCCCCTTCTGTAGACTGTGAGCTACAAAGTTGCTGCTGCTTGCAATGCAGCTGCCTCCATAGCCTGCTACTTGCACAGCTTTGGGGCCTGCCCTACTCAGTCTGTCCCAAACTCCATTTATGACCACCACCCTGGTAAAGCAGATCTTTTCTGCCAACCTCCTGGGCGATCTTATGATATATCTTCCTGGAAAATTGTTTCATCTGATTTTTTGTTTATTCTTCTGCTCCAGAATTTGAGTTGAGGTGTTATTTTAGAGCTGTTTGGAGAGGAATTTGAAAAATTTTGACTGGGTACTTCCTCCATTACCATCTTGGCTCTCCTTACCTCCCTCGAGCATTTTCAGTGGGCTTTTTTTGGAAAGTGAGGGAACTGATTTACAATCTACTGATTCTGCAACCTCTTTCACTTCTGTATCAATTATCTTCTCACTCTTAAACTGTCTCCTTTCCTTTGGTTCCTCCTCTGATCACTGAATTCCTCCCCAGCCCTACTGTTTCATGAAAAACCTAGGCCATCCATGCTCATTCCTGTCCCTGAAATAATTGTGATTCTCAGGACTTTTTAACCTTTCCCCCATGAAGATCCCTCCTTTACCCTCTCCCACTTTCTAGCTCCCTCTTATATATTCAATTAGAATGTAAGTTCCTTTGAAGTAGGACTGTCTTCTTGTTGATTTTATTTATATTCCCAATGCATAACACAGTGTCTAATACATAGTATGTTCCAAATTTTTTTTCTTTCTATGTAGTTGCCAGGCATTGCTAAGAGTCAAGAAAACAATATATGATATATCTTCTTGGGAAAAGTCCAGAAAGGTACACTACAAGAAAAAAAAACAAATACCTAGTAAAGATTTTCAGTGTTTGAAAGAGAAGCCATTCTTGGAAATAAAAGACCAGTAATTCAAGTTTGAGATAGAAATTTTCTGACTTGTCTTTCTTCACAGAGATATTCAAATAGTCAAGTGGATC
The DNA here is from genome assembly GCF_028583685.1 of Petaurus breviceps papuanus. Taxonomy (NCBI): domain Eukaryota; kingdom Metazoa; phylum Chordata; class Mammalia; order Diprotodontia; family Petauridae; genus Petaurus; species Petaurus breviceps. The sequence continues at coordinate 4,887,168 of NW_027187278.1, read as the reverse complement.
TGTAAACTCACTGATCTGAATATTTCCTCCAGTAATGTACACTGAGCACACTCCATGGCTGCCCAACTCTGTGACTGTCATCCATGTCCTCACATAAATTTGTCATAAGAGATTTACTCACTGAGTTGCAACCTTCAAGATGTCACAAGAATACCAGTGGATCACTTGGGTAATGTATTATGCCTTATCTTTATCTGACACTAGTCTACCTTATGTTCCTATCATACATTGCCCTAAAGACATCTTTTAATTTTTCATTGCTTCAAAGTATTCCATTTGTAATATACTATGGTCTTCTTACAACTACCATATGCTTTTCCATTGGCTGCTGAGTGATGATATTAATTTCCAAATCGTATATGTGTGTGTGTCTGTGTGTGAGTTCTATACATTGTAGCTATCAGAAGAGTATTTATTTAAGTGCTTTTAATCATTTTTGTGATAATTAGATGTTTTGCAATTTCCTGAATGCAAACAATCCCCATTTATTTCTCATCTTTAAATCTATGCCAAAATCATTTTTGCCCAATCTTTCCCAGATACACTTTCTCATGGACAAACTCTATAAGTTGTCTTTCCAAGAACATGCAATAATACAGTCAAAATACATTTTTTATTCATTTGGTCTTTCCTCACAGATCACATAGTAGATGATTATGCAATTTTGCTTTCATTTTGCTCTGTGTGACTATTTAGAATTAATTGTTGTTTATGGTGTTTGACTAAAACCTGGAAAAAAATTTTTTTAAATTCCTGAGATACTAAAGTTTGGAGGATTGTGAGTGATTTGGGGAGCTGATGAATTCAAGTTAGTTGCAGCCAAGTTCATCACTAGCAACCTTACCTATAGGAGGAATACTAATACTATAAGTTTTGAAGTAATCATATTTTGAAGTTGGAGAAATGTTGAGAACTTTAATCATGGTAAGACATCTCATTTTCCCTCCCTGCCTTCCTCCTCCACACACTCCTAATCAAAGCTTCTTGTTTTAATTGCCTATAACATATTTTGCATTTTTGCGTTAGCATAGTATATTACATGAAACATTAAAAAGTGGTTTATTAAAAAGGTTGACAAAGCACAGCATGTTATTGACTTACTGACAATAAAATAAAACCATTGAGAATGTAATGCCTCGTCTCATGATAAATGTTTGTACAAAAATGGAAATCCCAAGGAGCAAAACATTCAATTCAATTTTAATTCAATGAATGTTTGACTATATCGCCCAAAGGCACAAGTTTGGGACAGATATTTGTTCAATTATCTCAAATTGCAAAACCTCACATGACCCAAGAAGACATTAATAAACACCCTCACAAACATTTACTTGCCTACCATACAAATGCTGACTTTCTTCATAAGGCTATGAAATCATTATTATTTTAATTGGAGGGAAAAGAGTTATTGATAGTAAAATAATTCATCTGAAAAATTCTAGTTATCTTTCCTAAAGACTTTGGGGGACCACTTGATGCTCATAATTCAAAAAAAGATGAGCTCAGGGATGAATGGGAAATAGTAGAGGAACTTCATGAATCATTTGTTTTAGTCTTTGTTGAAGAAAAAGTAAGGACAATTCCCAATGCAAAAGGGATCCTTTTGAAGTAGACAGATTAGACTTAATACATCAAATATGCTAAGTTTATAGGACCTTCGAAAGGAATTAAATATAAAGAAATAACTTAGCTAAAATGCTAACATCAAAGGAAATTTAAAAGGAACTGAGAAGCAAATTTGTAAAACTTGTTGGCCAGAAACTATTATTGGTGATTACACAATGACACTGTAAAAAATATTGCAGTAGTTCTGTGAACTCCATTCCTAAGGGTTCCAAAGATAAAACTGGGGATAAAACATAAGTATGTATATACATATAAATATACATATACATATATATATCTATATACATATACACACACTCATATATCAACCAAATGACTTTGTGGAAATGATTAGATTTACTTTCACACAATATCATACACTAATATAAGTATTATTATTAATATTAATTATCATACAATAATATAAGTTTAGAATAAGATGCTAACTTACAGATCATTTTGAACAGGTCAAATGAGAAGGAATTACCTCCTGTATTGGAAAGGTAATTCCTCTTTCAAATTTTCTTGAAGATCTCCAGATGTATGAATCTATGGATCCAGACAGGAATTTTTACCTTGGCTTTAATTTTCAGGAAGCCCTTTGCTTTATACTGAGTTGAAATTTGTCTCTCTAAATCTTTGGCATTTTTTTCCCTTAATCTTCCCTCTAGGGGCAAACAGAACAAATCAAATCTCTCTTGCATGTAAAAGGCTTCCAAATACTAAAAGGCATGTTTTGTGCTCCCTTTAAGACATTTTACTAGGCTAAACATCCTTAGTTTTTCAATAGATCCTTGCATGACATAGAATCCAGCTTCATCTATTCTGGTCACATTTCTCTGGATCTAAACAAATTTGGCAAAGTCCTTTCTAAAATATAATTTGAAGAACTGAACACAGTGCCATGGAGGAGGTTAGCATAGCCCAGATCAAGAGAGCACTGTTGGAACCAAGAGTATGAGCATTACGCTCATTAATTCCCAAGACAAATTGAGCTTTCTTACTCTCACATCACAATGAAGATATATATGTAATTTATAATATTCTTACATAGTTTATTTGTAAATGTACACATAAAATGTTCCAATTCCTATTGACTTCAATATTATTAAATTCCACCTAATCATTCTCTACTGATGAGCTCGTTTACACATTCAAACTTTGTCTTTTAGCATTATTTATTTTCCTTCTTTTCGTTTTATCTATTTTATATTACTAAGAAATTTACTAGGAGTATCATATATTGTTAGAATATTCATAATATTTTTTTTGTTATCCATTGGGACTTTTTTCCCTTCTGGTTCTTGATGATGGGGCCTCAAATAATTTACCATTCCCTCCCACTTTAAATCTCCCATTCAAAGATTCAGTCATAAGCATTGGGAGGTACATACTACAAGAATTATCCCCATTTCATAAATGAGAAAACAAATGAGAGTATAAGTGACATAATAATGTAATAATCAAGAATCTGATGTGTAATTTTTAACTCTGGAATCCCCACTCAAAGTCCAGCAACCAATTCACTATACTATGCTGCCCCTTGTTAATGATTTTTTTCCCCCAGAATGGTTTAGGAGTAAGTCTGTATTTGGCCATTCAGATTAACTTAATAACAGGCTCGTAGGATCACCATAGGAAGGAATGGTAGAGATAAAAAATCATAGACTCAGAACAAAAGGAAACCTTAGAGATTATCTGATATAAACACCTCATTTTACACATGAGGAAACTGAGGGCTGGAGAGAGGAAACATATTGGTAGAAGATTCAAAATGTAGGTGGTTTAATGACCTGGTTTTCTTTTATGAAAAGGACAATTCTCCTTTTATTAAAAAAAATCATTAAAATGGATCACAACTCCCTCCCCCCATCTAATATAATCAGCAACTGAGATGAGGCATAGAGTTTAGAATTTAGAAGTTTTCAATTTTCCTTTAATTTTCAAGGAGAGTTAAAGATCACCCCCCCCCCCGAAATAAGTAATGGATCAGGGGTTCAGATTTTTTTATACAAAGGTTAAATGAATCTTAGGTGCTGGGAAGAATATGTGGAACTCATATACATGCACACAAATAGACAAATGTGAAAGAATTCTTCTTTGGTTCCTTTTCAGGTAGATAGCTACATGTCTCTCTTGATGTTATAACAAATTTAAATGCCTGGACAACCCTCCCTTATTTCTTTGTTATTCCTCCTCTTTTCATCTTTTTAATCTTCTCTTTTTGTATTTGGTATCTGAAGCTTATAGAAATGTAGCATCATGTCATCTACGTCATTTTTCCTTTGAAGAATTGTATATGTTAATATAGGTAGGATAATTGTTAAATGTCATTCACAATTTGCAGGAAATATTGCAAATATTTGTTATATGCTTATATTAAACTTGGATATTAAAACCAAATATAATAGTGAAAACTATAACCTTACATTTATTAGTTCAAAATTCAAATTCACAAATGTAAAATGGGCAAGGTATGGGTAAGCTACAGTTCATTAAAAAAAGGTATAGTAGTTTTGAGGTATTTAAAGGTCAATATGATTCAAATGTGTGATAAGGCAACCACAAATATAAAGTGATCTTAGTCTTTATTAAAACAAAACAAAGCAAAAACATAATATGAAGACCTGAGCTCTCTGGCATATATCCTCCACTCAGATGCCAAAGTATAGATCTGACAAGGTCATAAAATCCTTCCTCTGCCACATACTCTACAAATTCCAGTGATTCCTAATCATCTCTAGAACCATATATAACATACCATGGTATTCAAAGCCCTTCCTAATCTTTCTGTTTTTATACTGTATATCACCTGCCCCCATGTACTTTTCAATGCATAACACTAACCTCCTTGCTATTTATTGACTAAGACACTCCAATTTCTGAATGAGCATTTTCATTGTTTGTCCCCCATAACTAGCATGCTCTCTCTCTTCATCTCCACCTTCAGGGTCCATTGGTTTCTTTTAATCCCAGCTAAAAACCCACCTTGTACAGTAAACTTTCCTAATCCCTCTAAAATTCTAGTGCATTTGCTGTATTATTCCCAATTTATCCTAGATAGTTTAGCTATAAGTTTTTAAATGTTGTCTCCTCCATAGGATGGTGAGTTCTTTTTGAACAAGGGATATCTTTTCCCTTTCTTTGTATTCCAGCACTTAGCACATTGCCTGGCACATAGTAAGCAATTAACAAATGTTTATTTACTCACTGACTGAATTATTTTGTTATTCTGTCACAGTGAAAGCAAAGATCATATAAATGAAATCATAGGTCCCTTTAAATAACAAAGTGTTCAAGAATTTCAATAAGCACTTTCTCCAATATCTATGCATTCACTAGTTTTATTTCAATGGCCCTTTCTTTCAATGATAATCATTTATGCCTTATTGAAATCTAGGCCAACACAGCTCTCAATAAGCCCAACATAAAAGATTCCTTTGCTTACTGACTGGAAAAGAGAACTGAATTGAATTCCTTATCCTTTTCTTCATGAGTGTTCATAATAATGTCTTCATCTAAGATTGATAAAAATGTTCAATAGGACAGAGTCAACTTTCATATTCCAAAATTTCCTCCAAGCTAAGTAAAATGCAATGTTAATCAACTCTCTTTGGTCCTTTCAATTTGACCATTTTAAGTAAATTTAACTTTATTTTAAACTGCTATTTAACATTTTGGTTTTCCCCCAATACAATAAAAAACAATTTTCAACATTTGTTTTTAAAATTGAGTTTCAAATTCTTTCCCACCCTTCCAACCCCTCTCATTAAGAAGGCAAGCAATTGGATATAGGTTATACATGTGCAATCATGCAAAACAATCCATCTTGTAAAAGAATTCATAGACCAAAAGAAGAATCCAAGGAAAATAAAGAATTATTTTTTTAAATATGCTTCAATCTGTATTCAGACTCCCTCAGTTCTTTCTCTGGTGATGGAAAGCATTTTTCATGGTAAGTCCTTCAGAGTTATCTTGAATCATTGTATTGCTGAGAATAACTAAGTCATTCACAGTTGATCATCTTACAATATTGCTGTTACTTTGTATAATGTTCTCCTGGTACTACTCATTTCACTTGTTCACTCAGTTCATATAAGTTGTCCAGGTTATTATTGTCTGTCTGCTCCTCATTTCCTGTAGCACAATTGCTATTGTATTGCATCACAATCATATACCACAAATTGTTCAGCTATTATCCAGTTGGTGATCATCCCCTCAATTTACAATTCTAATTCTTTGGACTAGTATAAATATTTGGACAAAGTTCCAAATTGTTCTACATAATGGCTGAACCAGTTCACAACCTCACCAATGATGAATTAGTGTCTCAATTTTGCCACATCTGCTCCAACATCTATCATTCTCCTTTTCTGTCCTATTAGCCAATCTAAAAGGTATGAAGCAGTACCTCAGTTGTGTTTTAATTAGAATTTCTCCAATCAATAGTGATTTAGAGCACTTTTCATATAGCTATAGAGAACTTTGATTAGTTCACCTGAAAAGTGACTGGTCATATTTTTTTATCATTTGTCAGTTGGAGAATGGCTCTATTTTTTAATAAATTTGAAACATTTTTCTATATATTTGAGAAATTGAAGACTTTATCAGAGAAATTTGTGTCAATTTTTTTCACAGTTATGATTTCTGTTTTTTCCTCCATCCTATCCATCCCTGACCCCATTTATTCTAATCTCTGTCCTTTCACCCTTTCCCTCCTCAAAAGTATTTTGCTTTTGGCTATTTCCAGGGATCTACCCTCCCCTCAACATGCACCCCCCTTCTCTTATCCTCTTTCCCTTCTACTTTCCTTTAGGGTGAGATAGACTTCTACACCCAATTGACTATATATGTCATTTCTCCCTTAAACCAATTCCAATGAGATTAAGGTTCAAGCCTTTCCTGCCACCTCTCCTATTTTCCCCTCCACTGTAATAGCTCTTCCTTGACTCTTTTATGTGAGACAATTTACCCCAATACACCTCTCTCTTTCCCTTTCTCCCACTGCATTCCTCTTTCTCACCCCTTCATTTTATTTTTTAAGATATCATCCCATCATATTCATCCCATCTCTCTATATACACTCATTCTAATGGCCCTAATAATACAAAAGTTCTTATGAATTTTGAGTATTATCTTCCCATATCATAATTTAAACAATAACCTTACCAAGTCCCTTATGATTTTCCTTTCCTGTTTACATTTTCATGTTTCTTGATTCTTGTATTTGGAAGTCAAATTTTCTATTCAGCTCTGGTCTTTTCATCAAGAATACTTCAAAGTAAGTCCTCTATTTCATTGAATATCCATCATTCCCTTGAAGGATTATTCTCAATTTTGCTGGATATGCGATTCTTGGTTGTGGCCCTAGCTCCTTTGCCCACTAGAATATCATATTCCAAGTTGTATGATCTTTAATGGAGAAGCCACTAAATCTTGTGTTATCCTGACTGATTCCATGATACTTGTTTTGTTTTGTTTTTTGTCTGTGTGCAATATTTTCTCCTTCACCTAGGAGCTCCAGGATTTGTCTATAATATTCTTTTGAGTTTTCATTTTGGGATCTCTTTCAGGAGGTAATCAGTAGATTCTTTCAATTTCCATTTTACCCTCTGATTCTAAAATATGAGGGCAGTTTTCTTTGATAATTTCTTGAAAGATCATGTCTAGTCTCTCTCTTTTTTTTAGCATGGCTTTCAGGAAGTCCAACAGTTTTTAAATAGTTGCTCCTGGATCAGTTTTCCAGCTCAGTTGTTTGTCTAATAAGATATTTCACATTCTCTTCCATCTTTTTTCATTCTTTTCACTTTTTTAATGTTCCTTGATGTCTCACAGAGTCATTAGCTTCTACTTGCTTCATTCAAATTTTTAACCAATCATTTTTGTAAATGAACCTTTGCACCTCCTTTTTCATTTGGCCAATTCTGCTTTTAAAGTCATTCTTCTCCTCATTTGGGGTTTTGTACTTATTTTATTATTTGGCCTAGTATACTTTTTAATATAGTTAAATTTTATGGTTATTTTTAGTTTATATCATTCATTTCCACAAGAATTTGAGTTAAAAATTATCTCCTCATTTTTCCTCTACCCACGATCCCAAAATAGTGATCCCACTGAATATTCCTTTCCCCAATCTGCACTCTCCTATATCCACCCCCATCCCCACTCTGATTTTCCACTAGGGCATGTTGGATCTCTGTGCCCCAGTACCTATTTATCATTTCCCAGTTGCATGTAAAATAATAATGAATATGCATTTATATAAAAACATTTGATTTTTAAAACTTTGAATACCGGATTCTTTCCCTTCCTCCATTGTCACACACCCTCACTGGGAAGATAAGCAATTCCATATGAGTTGTACATGTGTAGCTATGCAAAATATTTCCATAGTGGATATATTGTGAGAGACTGACTATATTTCTCTCCATCCTATCCCACCCCCAACTTGTTCTATTCTCTACTTTGATCCTTTCCCTTTTCAAAAGTGGGTGTTAGCAACTTCCCTTCTCCCAACCTGCCCTCATTTCCATCACCCCCCCTCTGATACCCTTCCTCCCTACTCTCCTGAAGGAAGTGATACCCTATTCATTGTGTACGTCTCTCCCTCCCTAAGCCAAATTCAATGAGAGCAAGGTTGACTCATTCCCTTTTGCCTTCCTGTTCTTCTCCTCCATTGTAACAATTTTCCGTTTCCTCTTTTCATAAGTCACCCCATTATGTCTCTCCCCATTTCCTCTCATTATATTCCTCTCTCAGCTAACAATTTCACCTTTTATGTATCATCCCTTCCTATTCAATTGGTCCTGTGCCCTCTGTCTATGTATAACTATACACACACACACACACATACACAAACATATGTATTCATATGCCCATATAACCTCCTATATATATATGTGTGTGTGTGTGTGTGTATGTGTATATATATGTATGTATATACACACAAACACATACTCATAAAGGAATGTAAATATTTCAACTTTCATGAGTTCCTTATGATTTCTTTTCCCTGTTTACCTTCTCATGCTTCTCTTGCTTCTTGTATCTGAATGTCAAATTTTCTATTCAACTCTGGTTTTCTCATCAAGAATGCTTGAAAGTGCTCTATTCCACTGAATGACCATACTTTTCCCTGAAATATGATACTCAGTTTTGCTGGGTAGGTGATTCTTGGTTTTAATCCCAGCTCCTTTAATCTCCAGCATATCATATTCCAAGCCCTTCAACCCCTCAGTGTAGAAGGTGACAGATCCTGTATGATCCCAATTGTGTTTCCACAATATTCAAATTGTTTCTTCCTGGCTACTTATAATATTTTCTCCTTGATCTGTGAATTCTGCTATCTGGCCATAATATTCCCAGGACTTTTCTTTTTAGGATATTTTTCAGGAGGCGATTGGTGGATTCTTTCAACCTCTATTTTCCCCTCTGGTTCTAAAACATCAGGGCAATTTTCCTTGAGAATTTCTTGAAGTATGATTTCTAGGTTCTTTCTTTGATAATGGCTTTCAGGTAGTGCAATGATTTTTAAATTACCTCTCCTGGGATCTATTTTCCCGGTCAGTGGTTTTCCCAATGAGATATTTCACATTGCCTTCTATTTTTTCATTTGTTTGGATCTATTTAATTGTATATTGATTTTTCATAAAGTCACTAGCTTCCACTTGCTCCAATATAATTCTGAAGGAATGATTTTCTTCTGTGAGCTTTTGAGATTCTTTTTCCATCTGGAAAATTTGCATTTTAAAGCATTCTTCTATTCATTGGCTTTTAAAGCCTCTTTTTCCATTTGAGTTATTCTATTTTTTAAGGTGTTATTTTCTTCAGTCAGGTTGTTGACTCTCATTTCATAATTTTCTTGCATTATTCTCATTTATCTTCCCAGTTTTTCCTCCACTTTTCTTATTTGGTTTTCAAAATCCTTCTTAAGCTCCTCTATGGCCTGTAACCAGCTTATATTTTTCTTGGAAGATTTTGGTGCAGGAGTTCTGATGTCAATTGTCTTCCTCCTGTTCCATGCTTTGATCCTTTTTGTCCCCAAAATAGGAGTCTAACGTAGGATTGCTCTATTTGCTTTGCTTTCTTTGCTTGCTCATGTTGCCACTTAATTACTTGACTTTTGAGCCTTTTGCCACAATAGAACTCTACTACCAGACAGGGGAGCTTTATCCCAATTGATGGAGTTTTTGCAGCTGCTGGAGCTATTAGTTTGGTGCCCTCTCTGAAGCCTCCACATTCTCTGGCAAACTGGTCATGCACCCCAGGACCTCCACCCTAGACAGTGATTGAGATCTAAGCAGGTTAAAGCAAGAGTGATTACCCCTCAGACTGGTTGCTTGGTCCTCCTACAATCTGCTGCCCAGGAGTTCTGAAGGAGCCACATGGGGGCAGTTGCATGGCTCCAGAGCCTCAGCTACTTCTCCCTCCATGGGGCAAAGGCTGGACTGCACTCCCCAACTCTCTCAAACTCTACACTGACCTCTCACTTTGTCTTTGGCATCTATGGGTTGATAATTCTGGAAATCCCCACAGATGCTGGTGATTTGAAATTCCTCCAGCAGGTGGCTGGTTGTGGCTGCCCTGAGGCTAAAATCTCTAGCTCAAGCACGGCTGGGTTTGGCTCTCAGATTGCTGTGCTGGCCCCTTTCTGCCGGCCTGCTGGGCTGTCTTCAGCAGGAGGTTAGCTTCTCTCTGTCATTTTGTGGGTTCTGGAGCTCCAAAGTTTGTTTAGAGTCATTTTTTTACATGAATTGGAGGAGGTGAAAGTGGGAGCCATGCAGAAGTCCTGTTTCTACTCCACCATCTTGGCTCTGTCCCCCCACCAGTCTGTTTTTTAAGGTGTTATTTTCTCCAGTATTTCTTGTGCCTCCTTTACCAACCTGTGGACTCTTTCTTCATAATTTTCTTGCATTGCTCTTATTTCTCTTCCCATTTTTCCTCTACCTCTCTTATTTCATTTTTAAAATACTTTTTGAGCTCTTCTATGACTTGAAACTGATTTATATTTTTCTTAGAGGCTTTGGATATGAGAATTTTGACTTGGCTCTCTTCTGAATAGGTATTTGTAATGGCAAGCAAAGAAGTAGTTAACACCTTGTTTCAGTTCAAGTTTCTTTTGAACCTTGTATCAAGTCTGTTAAGAAACAAAACGTGTGAACCCCACAACTTGTGAACTTCTGGGGAGGAGCTATGCCATATATAAGGAAGAACACAAGCTGGACAGTCAGAACATCTTGAGATAAGCACTGTGGAGGCAGGGCAGCTGCTGCTGGACTGAAGACTGAACTGAGAATTAAGCAGCACTGAGAAGAGCACTCTTGTGGTGGCAGGGTCAAGAAGGAGAAAACTTGTGGTATCTTGGCACTCTGTCTGCTCTGTCTGTGTTGATGTTTGTTTGTGATACTTTGTACAGAATGCTGGGATCTTACAGGAAGGTTGCAAAGAGGATTCCCTGGTTGTATGTTTACAGAAGTCCTGGAGAAGGGTTTTGGTACTCCTGGGACTTTACTGATGATTTGTCCTGACCTCTTGGACCTTGTTTGTGGATCTGTGTTGATTTTCATGTTGATGATTTGTGTTGCATTCTCAGACCTTGTTGGTGGGTCTGAGTTGATTTCACAGACAGATAGTGAATTGATGATGGTGCCGGCAATGTGCATGAATATTATTGGGGCTCTGTCAAGCTTTGTTTTCCCAGAAAGAGGAACAGTAAAGGAATTGAGGTGGACTGGACACTGCGAACTTCAATAAGGAATGGGAATTGCATGAAGAACCAGACAAAGAGCTGGACTAAGGAACTGGGAGCTGCCTGTCTTTGAACCCAGGTGGCAGTTGGAGTTGGACCATGGAAGAGGAACCATGGAAGCTGAGAACCAGCATCAAGTCAAGCTGAAAGAAGATTTTACTTGGATACTGTGTACTGACTGAGAAGATTGTGATTTACTGTGACCTAGGGGTGGAGAACTTTGACTTTGTACTTTGTGATTGAATTAAGGATTTTGTGATTGGCTAAATGAATGTACTTTGTTTAAAACTATGTGACAACTTTGGTTAAAACTATGTGACAACTTTGGTGAAAACTATGTGGCTATTTTAGTGATAAGTTGTTGAGTTGTGACATGGTGAATGCTGTATTTTGTTTTTCTAGGATAAGTTGTAACACTGTGAATGCTGTACCTTGATTTTATGTAAATGTTTTGCTCTGATTTGTGATTGAATAAGTAGAGAGTTCACTATAGTGTATAATCAGAACCTTGAAAAGCTGTTTACAGCAGCTGTCCTCTGGAAAGCTGCTCATGTGTGTCTTTACAGTATTTTGTTCTTACTTGTCACTATAGTAACTTTCTTGGTCAGAATTTTTTTTTCTGTTATTTGCTCATTTTCCCAGCCTATTTTTTGATCTTTAACTCTTTGCTCAAGTTGGATTCTTATTCCAGGGTGGACAGCACACTGGCCCAAGCTCCTAGGGTTTCATTAAGCTGTTTTCAGAGATATGTCTAAGGACCTTTAAGTTTTCAGTTTTTCCAAGGTGGTATGATCTAAGGAGAGGTGCATTTACACCCACAAAACATTCTTTTCTGTGCTGGAATTTTGATGAGGCATCCTGCTACACTGCAGTCACAAGTTTTCATGTGACAGGAATTCTCCTTGCCCTGGGACTACCACCAATGATGGTGACCTGGATCTGATTATTGGCAAAGCAAAGTGCTATCAAAGAGACCCCTATAATTGCCTTCTGACCAGTTGTTTCAGCCCTTTACTATCTGTGGACTTAGAGTTCCAGAAGCAACTGCCGATTTATTCACTTCCAACTCCTGCTCCTGGTTTTCTGGGGCCTTTTCTGCAAAGCACAGCCTCCACTGAACTTCATTCCATTCTCACCCCAGTGTGATAGACTTTCCCTGACAAACTTTCACATTTTTGCAGGGGAGGGGGGTTGCAAATTGCTTCATCTATCAGGATATTGCTTCAATAGTACTAGTAGTATTTATATAACACTCTAAGTTTTGCAAACCTCTTTACAAATATTATGCAATATTTTTCCGCAGAAGAACCTTTTGGAGGGGTACTATTATTATCCCAATTTCATGAATGACAAAAAATGAGGCAAATAGAGGTTAAGTGACATTCCAATGGTCACACTGCTGAAGGTGCTTAGGCCAGATTTGAAATGGGGTCTTTCTGATTCAGGTCAATCATTATAACCATTGTGTCACCAAGCTCCTTCATATATCCTATATGATATCACATATCCTATGTGAGTCCTGTGAAACAGATACTACAATTGTACCCTTATTTTCAGGTAATTGTGACTCAGTTGGTTAAATTACTTCCCTTAGTCACACATCTAATAAGTGTTAAAGGTAGAATTTGAATCAAGGTCCCTGATTCTGATTCTGGTCTACTATTTATTATAACATCTTGCCTTTTGAGCTTTGCTTTCAAATGTTTATTTGTTTCTTCATGTTATATTAACTCTAATTACCTTCTAGACTTATCACACAAAAGTTGAAAGATTTGGTCTGAGAGGGTCTGGGTTTAAATCCTAGGCGTCAATTGCTTATGTGCCATAGTCCAAATCACTTAACCTATATAGGTCTCAGTTTATATAATAGTCTATAAGGTTCCTTTTAGCTTCAAATTTGGGATCCTACAAAGCATTCTAATCTCCTTGGAAATTTCCTTTTATGTTGTCAGTTTGTTACTAATTTTCAATATTTATCTTTATGCTGCTGTGTCTGCTATCAGTAGTTGTTTATTTCAGAATGTTAGAGTAATAAGGAAATTTTTTTGATGACCTAGCCTAATTTCCTCATTTTGTATACAAGGAAAGTGAGGCCCAATGAGATAAAATGGCCTATACCTATTTGAGTTAATTTCTGAACTGAGATAAGAACTCAGGTCTTCAGAGTTCTAATCCATTGGGACAATATGGTCTAGTACAACGAGCATTTGATTTGGGTTCTGAAAGCTTGGGTGCCTTGACAGCCTTGTTATTTCAAGAAAGGAGTGAAAAAGTGGCCAAGGAGGAGGGCAGGAAGTAAACTAGTGCTGAACCCTTTTCTCCTAATTCTACATAAGTGTTTCTGTGTGTGCTTATGTGAAAAGCTTGGGGGTTTTAGTTGTGTGTATCCGTACACACATACATATATACATACTCACATATATAAAAGAATATATTTCTTATTTTTGTAGTCTTCCATAAAGAACATTTGTCACTAAGGTTTAGGAATAATATTTTAATGCTGGGGTACCTAAGATAGTAGTTTTTACTATAGGATTTTAGATGAATGGAAACTGAAGTTTAGAAAATTTACCAACTTCAACTACAGCTTGAGAAATGGGAGTTAAGCAGCAGATTGGAGATGTGATTATCCTTGGATGAAAAATCAGTGAATAGCAGAACAATGCCCCATACCTTTTTTTAGCTTTCAGCTTCGATGCATTTGCTAAGTGAGCATATCTTAGCAACAGTTTATACTCAGCAGAATTTATAATTAGTGAAAATACTGAGGAAAGCAATGAAGCATATATTTTAATTGTAGAAATATGAAACCCCTGAGAAAAAAACATATATGAGAAAATCTAAGACTAATGGACTAATTTTAAATTTTGTATTTTCATATTTTGGTCAACCCCAAGAGATGAATATCCCTCAGGGGAAAATACTAGTTTTTACCCTATAAACAAATGAAAGCATTTGCAAGGATGCAATATTAATTAGAATATAGTTAATTCCATAAGTTATAAATGTATATGTACATATATATGTAATACAATATATACAATATACAGACACATAGTACATGTGTATAATATAACACTTATACATGTACATTCATCCTAATATGAGTTGATTAATGTAAACTCATGATATATATTTATATCATATGCATATTTATATTCATATTCAAACATAATCATACATATAAATGTTTCAATTAAGTATCTTGATTGCACAAAACAATTGGTTGACACTTCAATTTAAAAAATTTCATTTCGGGGTCATTTGATAACAAGATGGGGGACTAGAAATTTCCTCTTATATCCCAAACTTTCAAGCCTCTTCAAAACAAAAATAATGTACCAAAAATAAAACAACTTGCTGTCTCCATGATTTAGGGCACCCAGAATGCAAAACAAGTTAAAAGCAGAAACAAGCCCATGAACTGATTCTTGTTATCACTGAGCTCACTCAGAACCCCTACTTCACTTTTCATACTACCCACACCTGAGCTACATTTAGTTGACCTAAGGAACTCACAAAAGTATCTGACAAAAGGATCTAACAAAGGGACAAAAGAAAAACCAACTCTTTACCCCAGGCCCATCTCTCTCTCTCTAGTACCATGGAGACCTTAGCTCCAGAGATTCTATCCCTAAAAGAGAGTCGGTGCTGAGGAAGCACTTCAGGAACAGAAGCTTGTTAGGGGTGAGTGGGGAGTGATCTGTAATGCAAAAGATCTCTGCAGGAGAGTCATTGTTGCTTGTCCTTGGTTTTGGAAAATAACCAATGGCAGCACAGGTAATGCCTTAACTTGGCCATGAGTTGGAGCACAGTAGCACAAAGTGATCAGCCTCACTACCTCTTCCAGTCATCTAAATTCAGTGGAAAAACTGGCAATGACCCAGGATACAAAGGTGTCTTCGATGTCTGATCAAGCTCTAAGTACTCAACAAAACCTACTTCAACTGCCTTCGTGGCCGTAAGAAAAAAATAATTTTATCCATTTATTCCATTGGGGAAGTTGTCATATCTTTGGGGTAGGGAATGTTTCCCAACTCACTGACAGGTTTGAGATCTGTTGGTTTAGCCTGTCTGTCAAGACAGTTTTCTTGGGGGTTTCTGCTGCACATACTACAGCTTCTTGGAACCACAGGTGAGAGTTGAATTCCTGGTAGATATCAATAGAGGATGAGCAGCCCTGAAAAGGGTTTGGCCAGTCCTCACAACAGAGAAACTAATTTTCCTTAAACACCCCCAGGATACATAGGATCAGGAGGAAAAGGATAGGACAGTTGTTTGGGCTTGAAAAAGAGCCCACCACACCCTAATCTCCTCCAAGAACCTGAGACCCATGCTACAGAAATCACCAGTGTGATTAGCTCTCTAATAGCACCAGCGTGAAAGCCCTCTGAAGTATAATGCTAAACCAGAGAACTGAGGAAGAGAAGTAACAGGAAAGGATACTGAAACAGGTCACCTTGAAACAGGGAAGCATAAGACAATCTACTGGCTAAGGGAAAGAGTTTAACATTTAGCTGGGGCCAGCTGTCCTACCAAAAACCACTTAAGGCAAAGACCTAAGCCAGACAACTATTAATTCCCCAGTGTACCTGGAGATTGAGAAACTTCAAAGGAACCACTACCAGAGGGGAGGGAATCAGATAGTAAACCATGAGAAAATAAAAAGGGTGGGGAATGAAATTACCAAAGATCTCAGGAAAAAGAAAACTCACACTTAGAATATAAACAGACAAATAAACTGTACACTTCTGGTTGTTATACCCTTCCTCTCTCTTTCCCTCATTCTCTCCATATTATAAATATAGATAAAATAGCTATATATGCATACATATGGATATATATGGATGTGTGTGTATATATCTCTATATCTACCTGTACATACACACATGTATATGTGTATATCTCTATATCTATCTATACATACACACATGTGTGTATATGTGTGTGTGTACATCTGTGAAATGAGCAGAAACAGGAGAACAATTTCTACAGTAACAATAGCATCATAAGGCAAATAATCTGGAATATTTAATGATTAGGATAATGGCAAAGGACAAATCATTGATTTCAAAGGACTGATGATGAAGTATGATACTCACCTTGGGACAGAGAAGTAATTCTTCAGAAGAAAATCTCTGCTATTTCAACTCAACAAGTTGCCTCCTTATAGAGAGTAGACAAAATACTTTTGCAAAAAAAATTGACTTAAATTGATTATTTAAAAACTACTTTTTAGGTAAATAATTGAATTTTTGTGATTCTTTGTTTTAAATGGCTAATATTTATATTGGGCTCTAAGGATACTAATTAACTTATGCCATAGATTCAGATCTGTGAAAAATATTAAATATTTTTAGTACTATATTCTTTTACAAATGAGAAAACTGAAACTCAGAGGGCAAAAGTGGTTTGCCTCAAAGTCACACAATTAATATATAACGGTTATACTTCAAATGTATGTTTTCTGAATTTCAACCCAATGTCTTTGTCAACTACACAAAGCAAAATGATGTGAAGAGAAAGTTGTATCTGCATTAGGTACATACATGAATTTAGATGTTATGGTACAGCTATGGACAAATTACTCAGAACTTTAGTATCATCGTTTATATAAAGCAATGATTATAATGCCTATTCTATCTCACTCACTGGCTCACTGTAAGTTCAAGTGAGTTAGTGTTAGTCAAACACTATATGATCTTTAAAGGGATGCATGAATGCCAACTCTTGGTATGACAATAAGCTGCTTCCTCTTAAATCTGACATAAACTGCACATCTAATATCTTAGGATGTTTGATATACGCTATAGTCAAATCTGTGTCCTTTCCTCATTATTTTTTGATGTAATTCTAGAAACTTATATAATGATATCAGTAAGGCAAGAGAAGCCAAATAAGACATAAATTTCATCAAGAAAAGAATAAAACTTCTCCTTAGGAAAATTCAAGGTTAAATGCTCTTTCTTGTTCAGAGAATGGTCTTCAGAATCAAAGGTTTATCCTGTCTCTGTCACTAAAACTTTTTGTATCTTAGTTTTCACAATATGAGGTTTTCAGATTAAAGAGTCTCTGAGATCACTTTTAGCCCTAAAACTATTTCTTATCTTTTTTTTTCCTTTTGGAGGGGAAAAGTCAGGGCAGTGACTTGCCCAAGGTCACACAGCTAGTAAGTGTTAAGTGTCTGAGGTAGGATTTGAACTCAGGTCCTTCTGACTCTAGGGCTAGTGCTCTACTCACTGTGCAACCTAGTTGTCCCCCCAAAACTATTTCAAATCAGGAAAGCATGCTGTATAAACAAAACACACACACACTATTTCACCTGATGGCTTTAAAAGCATTTTTTCTGAAAATGACAAGTATATAGAGAAGAGCATACAAACAGGAGAAGAAACTGTGCCTACTGTCGTTAGAGTTGCCATGTCAGAACTTTGGGCACTTTTGTGGTTTTGTAATGAGAATCACACCCAAAATACTCTTAGAAAGAGCTTTAATCAATTTGTCATTATATGATAGTTAGACTCTGCCACTTCATATGGTAGAAGGTTTGTTCTAAGAATTATTTTGATCCTAATTTTAGTGATGCTGATCAAATAACTTTCAGTTTGGCTACAATTTTATGTCCTGGAGTAGTCCTTTCAAATGGGTTAGACACAATTAGAGGTGTAATTCAATAGAAAAGAAAAAAAAGATCATCTAGATAGTTCATTTTCCTTAAACAATGATGGTAATTTAAAGCCTATTTAAGGACTTCTAGGTCATATGACCAAAATAATGAAAACTAGATACTTCCTCCAATCTTTCTGCCACTCAAACCTCTCTAAAATGGGCATTATATGCATCAGTTCTCTCCATGGTATAAGAAACAAAAATCCTAATGTGGTAAAAACCTGATGAACTAATAACAAGGATAGCTAATCTATTATCCTTAAGGTGCTAGCTTCAGATCTCCTAACCCATTTCTCATCAAGTTCCAGCAGCATAGAACATGTAGAACCATAGGTCTGCAATAGAATTCAACCCTTCTCCCCCTGTCTTTCCTCGTTCTGTGCAAAAGTAAAAAGCAGACTGTCTCACACAAGTGTTGTACATTCTGTGCTACAATAATACACACCTAGAGAACTGAGGAACAAAGGGAAGCAGGATACAACATAAACATATGTGTGGCTTCACCAGGCCTATGTACCAGTTCTGTCCATCCAAAACTCATATGGAGCACAGATTGAGGTTGGTGAAATGTGAATTACCCAGGATGATGAGACAGTTTTGAGACTCAGAACCCAAGGAAATTTCTAAGAAAAGAAAAGACACAAAAGTAAATAATAAAGAAAATATGTGTGTATGTGAGAGGGTGAAATTACAAAAGATCCAAAGAGGAAGAAAACTCAGATAAAGATTTCTGGAGTAGACACATAAACCCATAGGAAAAATATTAATAATAGAAGCACTCAGGTGGCATCCAGATAAACTTAAAAAAAAAAAGGCTGATACCTATGGATAAATATTGCAAGTCAAAGGAAAGTGAGTCAGTATCTGATTGGGCAGAAGACCTATGGGACAACTTCCTGTTCCAAGAGAGCATGGAACCACAGCAGTATGTTTTTGAAAGGTTTACCATTAAAAAAATACAAATGCAGAATTTATGGCCTACATAAATAATTAACAAAATGGGAAACAAATTAATGAACAAACAAACAAACAAAAAATCCTTGTGTACTTGATGGTAAAACTCACCAATGGAACAATATATAATAATTAATTGGGAACGCAAAAAAGAAAAATAGAAAGTAAAAGAAAACATGATTTCCAGAGAGGCAAAACATTGATTTCAAATGTAGGATATATGGAAGAAGCAAGTATGTAATTATGATTATAGCACAAGTCAAAAAACCCAAACAACATAATGTAGCAAATAGTATAAGTGGAGACACTGGAGTAAAAGCAATGACTTGCTTGACCTCTCCCCCAAACCCCTCCAAAAACCTGTAAAAAATGACTAAAAAATTCTAGACCTACAGAACCCATGAAATGACAGAGTGAAACAAATATCCAGCTTAAGACCTCCTGGAAGGTGAACAGGAAGGATCTACTGCAATGGGCTGGGAGTGGAGTACAGTCCAGCATGGACCACACCAGCAGAGACAGGACTGGAGCAGTTCTCAGGGGACTGAATCACTGGCAGCTGTGGTGGTTTCCAGACTTTTCAGGCCACAAACACCAAAGACATCATAGAAGGTGTCTGGGAAAACTGTCAGACCTGGGTGAGAGAGAAGCACAATCCTGCCCCAGCCCCAGAGTGGTGAAGGTGACAGTGACAGCAGCAGCAGCAGCAGTGGCTGCTTCTGGAGTTCTGGGTCTACAGATGGTGTAGGGATCAAGTGACTAATCAGAGGGGGATTGCAGGGATCTCTTTGCTGAAGCTGAAACAAGATTCTTTTGCTTTGCCCTGCTTGGATCTGGGTCACAGTCCTCGGTGGCCATCCTGGGGAGAGGAAAAGTGCTGATGTGCCAGAGTTTGTGGCTGCTATGCAGAGGGAATCCTCCTCACAGTTCCAAGGCAGAAAAGAGTGCTTGTAATCACTCACAGACAAGAGCACAGCCCAGGAAAGGAGTAAGCACCTCTCTCTTGATCATACCACCTTGGAAGAACTGAATATTTATTAGAAGTGTCTCTGAAAACAGCTGCATAAACCCCTTGAAGGTTGGGACAGTACACCAACCCCTACAACCCACCCCCACTGGATGCAGAGTCCTACCCTCACAAACAGGTAGAAAATCAAGTATTTGACTAGGAAAATGAGCAAACAGGGTAAAAAAAAATCCTCAGACTATAGAAACTTACTTTGGTGGCAAAGAAGATCAAAGCATACAACCAGAAGAAGACAACAAAATCAAAGCTCCTACATCAAAAGCCTCCAAGAAAAATATGAGTTGGTCACACATCATGGAAGAGCTCAAAAAGAATTTTGAGAATAAAGAGAAGCAGAGGAAAAATTGGGAAGAGAAATGAGAGTGATGCAAGAAAATCAAGAAAAACAAGTCAACAGCTTGATAAAGGAGATCCCCCCCCAAAAAAAACTGAAGAAAATAATGTTAAAAATAGACTAACACAAATGGCAAAAGAGGTCTAAAAAGCCAATGAGGAGAAGAATGCCTTAAAAAGCAGAAGTGACCAAATGGAAAAGGAGTTCTGAAAGTTCACTGAAGAAAATAATTACTTAAAAATTAGAATGGAGCAAATAGAAGCTAATAATTATATGAGAAATCAAGAAATTATAAAACAGAACCAAAAAATGAAAAAAGAAGACAATGTGAAATATCTCATTGGAAAAACCTCTGATCTGAAAAAAAAAATAGATCCAGGAAAGATAATTTAAAAATAATTGGACTACCAGAAAGCCATGATCAAAAAAAGAGCCTAGACATCATCTTTCAAGGAATTATCAAGGCAAACTGCTCTGGTATTTTAGAACCAATGGGTAAAATAGAAATTGAAAGAATCCACCAATCTTCTCTTGAAAGAGATCCCAAAAGGAAACCTAGAAATATTGTAGCCACATTCCATAGTTCCCATGCCAAGGAGAAAATATTGCAAGTGGCCAGAAAGAAACAATTCAAGTATTGTGAAAGCATAATGAGGATAACACAAGATCTAGCAGCTTCTACATTAAGAGACTGGAGGACTTGGGAGGTGATATTCCAAAGGTCAGAGGATCTAGGATTAAAACCAAGAATCATCTACCCAGAAAAACTGAGTATAATACATCAGGGGGAAAATGGACATTCAATGAAACAGAGGTCTTTCAAGCATTCTTGATGAAAAGAACAGAGCTGAATAGAAAATTTGGCGTTAAAATACAAGAATCAAGAAAAGCATGAAAAGGTAAAGAGGAAAGAGAAATTATAAGGGATTTATTAAAGTCAAAGAGTTTATATCCTTACATGGAAAGATGATATTTGGAGGGGAAGTGAGAGAGAATGAGTGAACCTTACTCTCATTGAATATGGCTTAAGGAGTTAGTAGTATACACACTTAATTGGTATCTTATCCTACACGAAAATAGGGGATAAGTTGAAAAGAGGTGGGGGATGATAAAAGGGAGAACAGATTGAAAGAGGGGGTAGTCAGAAGCAAATACTTTCAGAAAGGAACAGGGTGCAAGGAGAATATAGAATAAATAGGGAGTGGATAGGATGGAGGGAAATACAGTCTTTCAAAACATGACTATTATGGAAGTATTTTGTATAACTACACATGTATAACCTCTATTGAATTGCTTGCTTTGTCAATGAGGGAGGTTGGGGAGGGAAGAAGGGAGAGGTTTTGGAATTCAAAGTTTTAAAAACAAATGTTAAAAAAAGTGGTTTTTACATGCAACTGGGAAATGAGATATGCACTCAATGGGGCATAGAAATCTATATTTTCCTACAATAAAAGAAGGGGGTTAAGGGATAGGAGAGAGTGGGGTGGGGTGATGGAAGAGAAAGCAGATGGGGGAAAAGGGTATTAGAATGCTTGCGATCTTGGAGTGGGGAGAGGAGAGAGATGAAGAGCAAATTTGGAACTAAAAGTCTCCTGAAAAACAATATTGAAAATTAAAAATAAATTAATTAATTAACAAAAAAATAAATAGTATAAGAAAACTGCCCAGATCTTCTGAACACAGGAAACAAGTTTTATTTGAAAGAATACACAGAGCACCTTCAGAAACAAAGAAAATAATGCACAAATGAGCTACCCTGTAAACTCTAAGACTAACAATGATTAAATTAAAAATTCCAATGAAGAACATAGAATTTTTCAGGTGACTACGTGAAAAAAAAAATCATATATAAAATATTCAAATAACACCAGACAAATCTACAAGCACCAGGAACTCTAGGGGGAATGCAATAATATGCCTGTAAGAACAAAGTAGCTCAATATTCAATTCAAGGTGACATGCTCTGCAAACTGAAACCTAACCATTAATGAAAAAGGGTGACATTCAATAAAAAGAGGTATTTGAAGCGAAAGAAAAGCAGACCTAACTATTTTATTTTTTTTCTCAAACACCTGAGACAGCAGAAATGCAAGAAAGGCAATAAATAGAGTGACCAAAGACAAAAACACAACAGAGAGACCATTAGAAGATGCCTTTCCAAAAGTACACAAGAAACAAGCTGAAAGGGAAGATAAAAGAGAAATGATGGTGGAGAAATATGCCTTATATATAATGAACTAAACTTCACATCATTCCATCTAAAAGTGAATCTATATTTTTGTGTGATTAAAATATAGAAATGTGAAGATACATAAGAGTCGAGAGGGGAAGAAAATAGAAGAGAATATGTTATGCACACTAGTCAAGTCAAGGGTTAATAATGAAGGGCAAAAATAACTTCTGGAGTCTCTTAAGAAGTAGAGGACCTGCATGACTAAGAAAAATCATGGATTGTGGGGCAAGGTAAAAGCAGGTTTATTTTATCAGAAGGAGGGAGTACCACAAGCTTACTTCTATTAGGGAGAGAAGATAGTTAAAAATGGAGATGGAGATCTTACAAGGGGTGTAATCTGTAAAGCTTTTGTTCTTAGGGAACTACTCATTCTGACTGAGGAGAGGAGGACATGATATGTCACCCAAAAGAGTGGGTGCATGCATAGGCACATTTACCTATAGTTTAGTTTTCATGGTAAATTGGGTAGGGCAAATGTTAATAATAAACTGAATAATCAGGAATATAAAAGAATTCCTACCATTAGGAATTATTTCTATCCTCTCAATCACCTTCAGAAAATGATATTTCTAAGTGAAAGGCACAACAGAAAGATAGCTGCAAGACAATTACATAAAAACTTTTCAGGGAAGAAGAGGGGAGTCAAAATAAATACCTTAGAAGCTTTAGCTCCATGGAATTAAATGAACACAGATAGATTAAAAAGGGACTAAATAAGTATAAGGGTGATGAATTAAAGCATAACATTTTAGAAAAGACAGAAAGTAAAAAGAACTAATTAAGAGAAGAATGAAATAAAATTTTTTTTAAGTCATAAAATTAATTAAAACTAAAAACCAAGACACATTATCATTGCTAGGACTATCCTCAAATGTTTCTGCATAAAATTAGAAAATATGTTTTAAAAGAAGTATAGCATAAAGAAAATACTGGGAAAGTGTGGGTTTAATCAATAGTGGTCTAGTGGAAAGAATGTTCAGTTTGGAGTAAGAGGATATATGTTTAATATTAGATCTATACCTAACTACCTGTGTGGCTTTTGTTTTTACTTCCCATTCTTTGATCTTCAATTTCATCATATGAAATAAAAAGAGGGGGTTGGAATAGATGATTTTTATGATTCCTGCTAATTGTTACTCCTTTACTACTAGAAAATATATGTTAACCAGAGTCTAACATTCTAAAAAAATAAAATGTTGGTAGCACTTTAGTTTGAGAATTTGTTTCCCTGTATGTTATATAGATTTGCTTTCATTAAAATTGTGCCTTGGGGGGGAGGGGGAAGGAACTCAGTGGCAACTTCAGTAAAGTGTGTGTGTGTATATATATATATATATATGTGTGTGTGTGTGTGTGTGTGTGTGTGTGTGTATGATTTGTGTGTATATATGCACATGCATATATATGCATATATTTATATCTGTATGTATGTGTATATATATTACAACTACATATAAAACATTTTTAACATTAATCTTTTAAAATTTTCAGTTCTAAATTATCTGCCTTCTGAGGCAGCAAACAATTTGGATAGTTTATACATGTATAGTCATGGAAAACATATTTCGGAATCAGTCATGTTATGAAACAAAGCAGAGACCAAATTAAAAAAATAATAATGTTATGCTTCAATCAATATTTAGACTCCATTAGTTCTTCTGTTTGTATATAGTATTTTTTGTAAGTTATTTTGAATTGTCTCAGAACTTTGTAGTGCTGAAAATAGCTCAGTCGTTCATAGTAAATCATTATGCAATATAGCAGTTACTATGTACAATATTCTTCTGGTTCTTCACATTTCACTTAGCAGTTTGTATAAGACTTTCGAGGTTGTTTTTTTTTTTTACTATCATGCTCATCATTTCTTTTTATTTTGTTTTTGGCAACAAAAGTATACACATGTGTGTGTGTTTACACACACACACACACACACATATATATATATATATTTCTTTTTTCAAATTCAATTATATTTTATTTTTCCCAATTACATGTGAAAACAATTTTAACATTAGTTATTTTTAAATTTTGATTTCCAATGTTTTTCCCCCTTTATCTCTCCTTCATTGAAAAGGTTAACAATTTGATATAGGTTATACATGTGTAGTCATGACAAATGCATTTACATTTTAGTAATGTTGTAAAAGAAAACACACGCAAAAAAATTAAAAGTATTCCTCAATCTGCATTAAGGCAACATCAGTTCTTTCTCTAGAGATGGATAGCCTTTTATATCATAAGTTTTTCAGAACTGTCTTGGATCTTTGTGTTACTGAGTATAGCTGTTAATCACAGTTGATCACTGTACAATATTGCTGTTACTATGTACAATGTTCTCCTGTTTCTGATCATTTAATGTTGCATTAATTTGTGTAAGTCTTTCCAGGTTTTTCTGAGTGCATACCATTACTTACAGCTAGCACAATCATATACTGCAACTTGTTCAGTCATTTCACAACTGATGGACATCCTCTCAAGTTCCAATTCTTTGCCACCACAAAAGAACTGGCATATTTCTATAAATGGTCTATTTTCCTTTTTTAAAATTATCATTTGGGGATACATATCATGCAATGATATTGCTGGGTCAAAGGATATGCACATTTTGATAGCTTTTTTGACATTGATCCAAATTGCTCTGTAGAATGGTTGAATAATTATTACAACTCCACCAACAGTACATTATGTCTCAATTTACCCACATTCCCTCCAACATTTGTCATTTTCTTTTTTTGTCATATTAGTGAATTTAATAGCTATGGGGTGGTGCTTCAGAGCATTTCTCTAATTAATGTTGATTTAGAGCATTTTTATATAACTATGGGTAATTTTGATTATTTCATCTGAAAACTACCTGTTCATATTTTTTGACTATTTATTCCTAGAGGAATGGCTCATAATTCTATAAATTTGACACAGTTGTCTGGGAAATGATACTTTCATCAGAGAAAAGCTATAAATTTTATTTTATTTTTTTAAAGCAATTGGGGTTAAGTAACTTGCTCAAGGTTACACAACCAGTTCTTTTGTGTGGGTATTAAGTGTCTGAGCCCAGAACCGATCCCAGGTCTCCCGACTCTGGGGCCAGTGCTCTTACTCACTGCACCACCTGGCCACCCCTATAAATTTTATTTTTACAGTTCTGATTACTGCATATTTTGCCTTATCCTACCCCCATTTATCCTACTTTCTCTCCATTCACCTGGTATATTCAAAAGTGTGTTGTTTTTGTTCTTGCTGTTTTTTGGCTACTGCCTTTCCCAATCCTCCATCTATTCTAACAGCCACCCCAATGCCCTCACACACTTCTCTTATCCCCTTCTCCTTATGCTCCCATCTTTGGCAAGGTTGATTTCTAAATCTAACTGACTGTGTATGTTATTCACTCTTTCAGACAATTCCAGTGAGAGTAAGGTTCAAGTGTTCCCTGTCACTCCCCGCCCCACCACAAACACACTCCCTTCCACTGTAGAAACTTTTCTCACCTTCTTGATATGAGATAATTTATGCTATTCTTTTTCTTCTTCCTTCTCCTAATGCATTTCTTTTTCTCACCCCTTACATTTTTTTTAATATATCATTCCATCTTAGTCCACTCATATCTGTGCCTTCTGTCTATTTATATTCATTTTAACTCACATAATATTGAGAAAGTTCTTAGGAGTTACAAATATCATTTTCCTATGTAAGAGTATAAATGATTTAACCTTATTGGATACCTTATAATTTCTCTTTCATGTTTACGTTTTCATGATTCTCTTGGGTCTTGTTTTTGAAAAACTAACTTTCTATTCAGCTCTGATCTTTTCATCAGGAAGGCTTGAAAGCCCTCAATTTCATTAAATATCCATTTTTCCCCTGAAGGATTATACTCAGTTTTGCTGGGTAGGTGATTCTTGGTTGTAATCCTAGCTCCTTTGCTATCTGGAATATATTTCAACCCTCTGATCCTTTCATGTAGAAGCTGCTAAATCCTGTGTTATTCTGACTGTGACTTTATGATATTCAAAATGTTTCAGGCTACTTACAGAATTTTCTCCTTGATGCAGGAACTCTAGAATTTAATTATAATATTCTTGAGAGTTTTCATTTTGAGGATCTCTTTCAGGAGGTGATTGGTGGATTTTTTTAATTTATATTTTACCTAGGATTTAATCTCTTCTCCTGATTCATTTGCCCCCCAAACCTGTGCTGGCTTTCCAAGGCACTGTCTGTGCTGGACGGTGTTTCACGTATTCCAGTGAGACAGACCTTTCTAGAGAATTTTCTAAATTGTCTTGGGCTAGAAAATTTTTTCACTCTGCCCTTCTGTTGGTTCCACTGCTTCAAAGTTTGTCAGGAGACATTCTTTTAAAGTTATTTGCAGAGTAATTTCTGAGATCTTTAGAGTCCCTGCCTTTACTCTTCCATCTTTTCTCAACTATCTTCAGTAATACTTTAAAACTTTAACTCATAGGAGGAGTCACTGAAAAGGTAAAACCTGAGGAGAGAAGAATGAACAGCAGAGAAATCACATATACAGGAAAAAAAAAATCTCTCAATGAATCTGTTTTAGAATTCCTTAATTAGCATAATGGGATCAATTTTGATTCTCTTCATTTTAAGGAAGTGTGTCCAGATAGTACACATTAAACTCCAAAAGATTAAAAGGTACAGAAAAAGAATGCCACAATGTTATATTTCATTATTCAGAATAATTGTTAGCTCAAAATCCTATGAGATAGCACAATTTGTCACATTAGATATCAAGACTCTTATGGTTTAAAATTATTTTCAAATACAAAGCACGGCTTGGAGTACTAATACCATTTCTGTTGCCTGCTTATTCCATTTCACAATAAGCAGGCTTCTTCCTTGGGAATATCTAACCAACAGAAACATTCTAAACCTCATAGCTTGCTCAGGCTTTCCATAAGTTTGTTTGTTTGTTTGTTGTTTGAATGTATGAAGAGTTTTCCTATGAGGACAACTAAAAAAAATCATGTTTGCTTGTTTTGTTCCCATGTTTCATTACAAACTTGAGGGATGTCTGTAGGTTTAGGATTGTGATATTCATGAATTGTTTGATGTAACTGATAAATTAGTTGGTAGGTTTACAATTAAGTTTGCCATCTTTATTTTGCAACAGAATGGTCAGCATTTATCTTATTCCCGTTGTTATCTTTTAGTTTTTTTTTTTATCATAATCTTAGGTTCATAGATATATAATTGAAAGAGACTTCAGAAGCCATTTAGTCTAACACACTCATAGAGGAGGAAGCATACTTTTTGGGGAGATTATGAGATTGCTCAAGGTCACACAAGTTTTAAGTGATAATCATAGTATTTGAACCTTTGATTATAGCTGTTGATCTTCCACTTTATCAAGGTGCCTCTAAGTCATTGCCAGAGATATCTCTCTCCTATTTTCCTCCCCTTCTAGTCACTCCTTGTAACAATGATAACAAATAAATGGGGAAGGAGAAAATTTAGAAAAGTCAGTTATTTCATCAAATGTATAAGATAGTAATACAATATTCTATACCTTATTCCTCCTTTCTTCTCACCTCTCACATATTCGCTCACCTCTGTAAAGAAAGGAGGTACATTTTTCAACTCTTCTAAAAGGCCAACCTTGTCTATTAAAATTAAATATTTCTAGAAGTTGACTTTAAGTATGTTCCTTCCAGACTATGTAAGATATTTTACCCAAAGACCATAAATGCATAGATGACTGATTATTCAGGAGGTTCAACACTTTCTTATATTTTTATTTTTAAAATTCAGGTATCCTTATAATACTTTACAATTTTTAGGTGCCACATATTTTCCATTTTATACAATAGGTTAAGTGTATTACCCATACAGAAAGAGGAAAATACAGTTTGGATATTTTTCCTCTTTTCCACATCCTTTTCCTAACTTTTGCAAATTATGTGCTAGTGGTAGTTGTGAGAAGGATACAGATCCTTGAAATTTAATAATTATAGTTTGAAGGTTCCCTTGGTAGCATCTGAAATTAAGAAAGAAATGAACACTTATTTAGAGCTGAATGATAAACCAGATTTTACTGTTTATAGGCACCCAATGGGAATCTGCAAGGGCAATCAGTAGGGGAAAGATAATCAGTATTTCATCAGGGAAATAGCTAAGTTACAGACTAAGGAAAAGATGCAAAAATAATTGAAACAATTAGTGAAATTGAACAAATAGGAAGACTTATAAGAAATCATTTAATACATTGATGGTTAGAGAGTAGTACAATAAAAAGAACATGGTTAGCTTTTTAAAAAAGATTTGAAACAGAATTGTTATATTCAAAGAAATTAAAAGTTAGCAATAAAAAAGGACTAGTAAATGATGGAAAGGGAACTATTAGTATTCATTTGAAATTTTGAAGTTGTTCTTTAGGTTACATGCTGCACATATAGTACCCATATCTTTACCTGATTATACTGATGATCAATGTAAGGAAGTTGATATAGGTTTTACATACTTTTTTTTTTACATACTTTCATGTTAGTCACAGTTGTGAAGGAAGAAACAGAGTAAAAAGAAAAAAAACACAAAAATGAATAAAGTGAGTGGAAAAAATATGCTTTGATTGACATGCAGAGTCTATCAGTTCTTTATCTGAATGTGAATAGCATTTTCCTTCATGAGTCCTTTGTATTCGTCTTGAATTGTTGTGTTGCTCAGAAGAGCTAAGTCATTCATAGTTGATAATCATATAATGTTGCTGATACTGTGTACAATATTTTCTCATGTCATTTTGCATAATTTCATACATGTCTTGCCTTCTAAAATCTACCTGCTCATCATTTCTTATTGCCCAATGATAATCCATTACATTCATTATAGCACAGCTAGCTCAGTGATTTCCCAACTGATGTGCATGCCCTCAATTTCCAATACTATGTGACCAAAAAAAGGGCTGCTATAAATATTGTTGCACATGTAGGGACTTTTCCCTTTTTATTATCTCTTTGAGATACAGACCATATATACATTTGATTATCCTTTGGGACTCGTTCTAAATTGTTCTTCAGAAAGGTTGGATCAGTTCATAACTCCACCAATATTGATTAGTGTCCCAATTTTCCCTCATTCTCTCCATTTATTATTTTCCTATTTTTGTCATATTAGTCATTCTGATAGGTATGTGGTAATACCACATAGTTGTTTTAATTTGCATTTCTCTAATTTAAATTTCTCTAATTTCTTTAGTTTAAAAACAAACACTTCTTCATATATCTAGAGATAACTTTAATTTCTTCATCTGAAAACTGCCTGTTCATGTCCTTTGACCATTTATCAGTTTGGGAATGGCATATATATATATATACACAGAGAGAGAGAGAGAGAGAGAGAGAGAGAGAGAGAGAGAGAGAGAGAGAGAGAGTTTTATAAATTTGAATTACTTCTCTATGTATTTGAGAAATAAGACCTTTATCAGAGACACTTCCTATAAAGATTGTTTCCCTCTTTCTGCTTTCTTTCTAATCTGGGTTGCATTGGTTTTGTTTGTACAAAAGCTTTTTAATTCAACATTATCAAAATTATCTATTTTACATTTCACAATGCTCTCTATCTCTTGTTTGGTCATGAACCTGTAACTCACTTAACATTTCCTTTAAAAAATTGGATGCTATAGCATTTGGTACATATGTATTAGTATTGATATTAATTCATTGTTTATCATATATTTCAGCAAGGTGTAGTTTCCTTCCTTATCTCTTTTACTTAAGTCTATCTTTTCTTTTGCTTTGTCTGAGATCAGGATTTCTAACTTTGCTTTCATTTTTATTTTTGGTTCAGCTGAAGCATAATAGCTTCTGCTCCAGTCCCTTACCTATCCTCTGTGCATGTCTCTGCTTCAAGTATTGTTCCTTTAAACATATGGTAATATTCTGGTTTTTGATCCACTGGGCTATCCATTTTTAAGTAAGATTTCATCCCAATTACATTCACAATTGTGAATACTTTTTATTTCCCTCCATCCTATTTTTCTTATTTGTCCTCCCTCTCATTTTACCATTTTCCTCCTCAACAATGTTTTGCATCTCTGTCTACCTGCTCCCCTAGTCTACCTTATCTTCTGTCAATCCCCCTACACACACACACACACACACACACACACACACACATCTTTACTTAATCTTCTCCCTTCCTACTTTCTTGTCTAGTAATAAAGATTTCTATATTCAACTGATTGTGTATATTATTCCCTTATCCAGTCAATATTGATGAGAGTAAGGTTCAAGTCACATCCATCACTCATGCTCCCATTTCCCCTCCAGTGTAATAGGTTTTTCACAGCTATTCATGTGAAATAATTAAAACCATTCTACCTCTCCCTTCCTTCTGTACTCAATGTTCTCCTCTTTCTCATTGCTTAATTATTTTTATGTCATTATCTCAAGTTCACCTTATACCCTCTGTCTATGTATATTCCTTTTAGCTATACTTTTAGTGGTAATTTTTAAGTATCATGTTCCCACGTAGGGGTATTAAACACTTCAGTTGCAATGAATCCCATGTGTTTTCTTTTCCCTTTTAACCTTTTTAGACTTCTCTTGGGTCTCAATATTGGAGGTCAAATTTTTTGTTCAATTCTGGTCTTCTCTTTGTGAAAGGTTGAAATCCTTCTATTTAATAGAACGACCATCCCCTCCACCCCCCTTCACTCCCCAACCTTGGAATATTGTACTTAATTTCATTGGGTACCATGTGATTCTTTGTTGTAGTCTGGATCCATTGCCTTCCAGAATATCTTGTTTCATGTCCTCCAATCCTTTAATATTGTAGTTGCTCAGTCTTGTATAATCCTGATTGTGGTTCCATGATATTTGAGTTGTTTCTTTCTGGCCACTTGGAGTACTTTTTCCTTGACATGGTAGTTCTGAAATTTGGCAATAATTATTCTTTTGGGTTTTGCCCATATGGCTTTTGACCTCTTTTGAATTCATGTCTGTGTCTTCCCTGTCACCATAATGACTTTCTTTGGTCATATTTTCTTTTGTTTTTTGCTCTTTGGGGGGGGGGGGGGGGCTCTTTCCTTTCCTTTGCATTTGAGCCCTGCTCCCAGGGTGGAAGAGGACATTCTCAAGCTTCTTGTACCATTTACTACAGGCCCTGACTCTTCACCTGGTGCTGTACTGATATTGCCCTGAGGCCCACTCAGCCCTAGTGTTGGTGGTGACAGGGTTGGGTGCAGATTGGTGCTGTTGGAGGGCATAGGGGTCTGGCAGCTTACATGGTACATAACTAGGATCCCAGTGGTAGTGTCTGGCATGTGCTGAGCCTGTAGGAATTTTCTGCATTTCCAAGGGCATACACAGTGCATACACAGAAGCATGTGGTGGTCTGAATGCTTGAGGATACCTGTTTGCCCAGGGCTGTGCTGAGGCATGTGAAGTTCTGGCAGCTGGAAAATGCTGGTTCCCCTGGATATGATGAGGAACGTGGCGGTGAAGGGGTGCTGGTTTGATGTTTGTCTGCTCCACCACAATGGGGTTTAGGTTTTCTTACTGGATTGGTGAGGAGAAGCTTGCAGTTGGCTTACTGGGACACTTCCTGTCCTGGACTGTGCTCCCTTTTTATGTGATTGAGACAGATCCTTCTTGCTGATCTTCCAAGTTTCTTGGGCTAACATTGTTTTTCCCCATCTTTTTGCTGATTCTGGTGTTTGAGGATTCATTTTGGGGAGTTATTTTATGGTTGTTTGGAGGTAAATATATCAGAGTTATAGCAATTTACTGCTTACTCTGTCATCTTGGCTCCTAGAAGTCTCCATTCTTTTTCATAAAATCTTTAAAAAAAATTCTAAGATAACCCAGAACTAGAGGGCAAAGAAGAAATAGAAAGAATCCACTAGTCATTTCATGAAATAAACTCTTAAATGAAAATCCCCAAGAGTATTATACACAAAGTCCATAACAAAGAGATCAAAGAAAACATCCTGTAAAAAGCTACAAAGGAAGAATTCAGTTACTCAGATGTCACAGTAAGTATCCTACATTAAAAAAATTATTAGGAACTCATAATTATAATGAATTAACACAACTTCAGAGGACTAATGATGGAATATACTACCCACATCCTCATACAATGGTAAAGGACTCTGAGTGATAAATGAAACACTCTCTCTCTCTCTTCTCTCTCTCTCTCTCTCTCTCTCTCTCTCTCTCTCTCTCTCTCTCTCTCTCTCTCTCTCTCTCTCTCCTCTCTGTATGTATGTATATATGTATGTATGTAAGTATGTATATATTAAGTCTATGCTGTGTGTGTTTGTGGTGGAGAATGTGAAAAAATTGTTTAATACTGAAATTAAGTGAAATTGGATTAGGTTGAACGATCAGAACAAATATTAACCAAAAAAGGGATATGGAGTATCTCAGAGATCTGTGCTTATGTGGTATAATCTAAGAAAATGTATGGTTACTTCTCCATATCCCTTGACCCCATGATTACATAATACTACAGAGCTTAGATATTGCATTGGTCCCTGGGAATGATTATTGAATATTAAATTATATCAATAACAGCAATAAGGTTAGTCATGATAATCAACAGCATAACTTATAATAATATAATAACTCAAAAGTTGAATGTCACAAAATAAATTACTCTCTCAAAATATTCTTATAATTTGAACAGAGCAAATTTCTTTAGTCATAACTATTCCAGAAAGAAAAATTGTTTTTTAAATTACAATATTATAGAAACTCAGTAATAAATTAGGTTGACATAAAAAATGAAAGCAATGGATGCATAAATCTAACAGTCTATGGAATATCATTCTAATAAATACAAACATATATTATCAGTATCAGGTTGTGAATAGTGTAATGAAATATTGATTGCAATACTAATTTTTCAAGGTCTAGTAGATGAAAACCAACTTGTTTTAGATGGTAATAGCTTGTTTTCTAGCTTTTCCTTCAAAATGGTATAAAAACTTGAATGCGTAAATGAATATAAAAATTTAGGAAATGTTCAAGTTCAGACTGCTTAGGAATTTTACATATGTATTTAATTAATCATATATTTAAACTCTTTTATGTTAACGTGATTAAATTATGTGCTTTTTGAGTTGATTTTTCTTCAAACTAATAATTTGTTCTTTATTGTTTTATTTATTTAACAAATTGATTGTTTCTCAAATTTATATTATTAACCCAATACAGTGATACTCAGGATTTTATTAACTTCTTTGTTACTAATTGTAATGCCATGCATGAGTAGCTTTCCAGAGGACTGCTGCTGTGAACAGCTTTCAAGTTTCTGATTACATAGTGTAGTGAATACTCTATTCAATAACAAATCAGAGCAAAACATTCACAAAGAATCAAGGTACAGCATTCACAATGTAAAAACTTATCACAATAAATAAAAATACAACATCCAAAACGGCATCATCAAAATGGCCACATAGTTTTCAACAAAATACAATCATTTAGTAACTCAATCATTCAATCATCCTTAAGGAGGCTTACCTCCTTAAGGATCACAAAATACAATAGTCAAAGTTCTCCACTCATGGGTCACACTAAGTTACAAATCAGTCACCATTCAGGAAATTATCAAGGAACTACTAAACACTCACTATGCATCAGGCATTGGGAATATAAATATAAAAATAAATTAGTTCCTGCCTCCAAGGAGTATATATTCTATGGGGATAGATTAGAAAATTTAATCACAGAATTTTTTAAAATTCTTTTTTATGAACTTCTATAAATGTCAGTGAAGAAACAGTGCATAATGTTGCAAAAAACGTTAGTCAATTAATTCACATGCCTCAAAAGAATACCCCAAACCTCATTACCTGCAATCAATGTGCACTGAAAGATGAAAGGATTGGACTAGATGGTCTTCAAGTTGCTTTCCACCTCTACACATGGTGGAACTTGTCTATTAATCAAGGAGAATAGTATTAAATAAATTACAGAGGAAACCAGAGGTTATGTATGATATTCACGTAAAATTACCCAGAGATGTTTCACCCTGCCCCTCTCGTCTCAGCAAAAAAAGTTGGCTCATGATTCACGGAAATAATTGAGGTCATTTTTCAGGAGTTCCCTCTTTTCCTCACCTTACATAACTTTGGTGACACCTGCTACTATTTTCTCCTTTATCCCTGTCTCACATCATTAAATTTCCCTTTTCCTCACAGTAACACACTCTTCTATATCCACAAGTGATTCCATTCCATCCCAAATGCTCCAGCACATTTCTCTTCTATGATCCACATCTCACTCATCTTTAATGTCACTCTATCTACTGGCTATTTCCCTATTGCTTACAAACACACTTTCATCCTAAAAAACAAATGATGGAGATATAAATTGGCCCAATGAGTCTGTAGAGTAATTTGGAACTATGCCCAAAGGATTGTAAAACTACACATTCCCTTTGATCCAGCAATAACAGTACTAGGTCAGTATCCTAAAGAAATAAAAGAAAAAAGGAAAAATGACCTATATGTACAAACATATTTGTAGCAGCTTTTTTTGTGGTGGCAAAGAACTGGAAATTGAGATGTCCATCAATGAGGGGAATGGCTGAACAAGTTGTGGTATATGACTGTGATGGAAGATTATTGTGCTATTATTAATTTGATGCTTTCAGAAAAACTTGGAAAGATGACATGAACTGAAGTAAAGTGAAATGAACAGAACCAGCAGAATATTGTATAAAGTAACTGCAATATTTTACAGTGATCAACTGGAATGACTTAGCTGTACCCTACACATCCTTCACTTTGCTACCTAGCTGCCTAGAAAAGGAAATAGAACTACCTATAAAGGAACTGCCAAAGGGATTCTGGGAAGGATAAAACTGTGACTGGTGATAGAAGTCAGAGAAACTCTAGTCAACTTTTAAGTTACAATTAAAACTAATACCACACAAATTATAATCAAAATTGAAAATTCACTCGGCCATTCAATCAAAAACATTAAGTGTCTACTCTGTGCCAGGCACTATGTTAAGTGCTGGGGATATAAAAAGAAGCAAAGAATAAGCCCTGTCCTCAAGGAGCTTACAATCTAATGGGTAAAACATGTAAACAAATATGTACAAAGAAAATTATAGTAAATAATTAATAGAGGGAAGACATTAGTATAAAGAGAAGATAAGAAAGTCTAGGAGCAGCTGGGTGGCTCAGTGAATAGAGCACTTGTCCTGTAGTCAGGAAGACAGGAGTACAATCCGGCCTCAGGCACTTAACACAAAAACTAGCTCTATGACCTTGGGCAAGTCACTTAACCCCAACTGCCCTCCAAAAAAAAAAAGCAAAAATAAAAATAAAGTCTCTCAGACTCCTTTTATGTCACACATTATCCAAATGCCTAAATCAAGTAAGGTTAAATTAAAAACAAGTCTTTTGCAATTATAAAGAGGAGAGTCTTTCTTCTTAAAATACAGAAACAATCACAAGGGTCCAGATTATAAGACTGTATAACTTGTATGTGTTCATATATATGTATGTTTTAAATAGAACAACAATACTGCAAATGTTCTTGAGTGTGTGCTCTTGGGCCACCTTCACAATTTTTTATAAGCCAATTTGAAGGAAAGCATGGCCAGTATTTAGACATGTGTGTGTGTGTGGGGGGGGTGTAAAGTAGATGCTTAATAAGTTCTTGTTAATTACTTGAGATTTCTCTTTGTCATTCAAGTTTTGCTTGAATATATATATGTATATATGAACATATATACATACATGTATATATACATATATAATTCGCAATAATCTCTAAATATATATAAATACATGTATAATTCACAATCATCTCTAAATGATAAAAATCAATTCATAGCATGTTGACATGGAGAATAAGAGAGCAAAACTTGAATGACAAGGAGAAATCTCAAGCAATTAACAAACATTTATTAAGCAGCTACTTTTTGCAATAACTTTTAATCAGTGGCAATTATAAGTAATAATGACCTTTTAAATTATGTTTATCATATTGTAATTATTAATAAATTAATTAAGAAAATTAATAAACAAACAATAAATTAAGAAAAAATAATTGTGTCACTAAAAATTAAATTTCTTCTTACTCCTGGGCACAGTAGGAAAAGGCACTCTTCCAATACCTTTTATGTTTTTTCCTTGAAGAGAACCTATAAACTAGTCTTCCTTGTATTTTCAGCTTCTGTCTTTATTTGTTTGTTTTTAATTTTCATTCTGGTTTAATTAAAAGGAAATACAGTGGTACTTCAACCCCTTTAATAAATTTACATACCAAGGGATAAATTAATATGTGTATATAGTCTAAAACATTGGATTCTTAGCTCCTCTCTTTTCATTTGCCACCTCTTAACCACCATCACCATGAGAGCAGAAAAGTAACATATAGTACCTGAGAATAATAATGTATTTTTATGTAATTAATGATTTGGTCAAAATAATTCTTTCACTATGGTGTTGAGCTTTATTCACATAAATAGAATGGCCCTCCACAGAAATAATATATCTCTTGGAACTCAAAACCATCCCAGCATGAAAGAACCTGTCATAGTTTGTGCTCCAAGATAGCTGTTGAGAGCTCAGTGTCGTCTCCATGGTGTATAATGATGAATTAGAATAGGGCATTTTCAATACACACGGTGACTGATTTGATATAGGAAGCAAAGTTAACTTTGGATGAAACTTGGAACCAATTGAATTAAAATGGAAATAGGAAGATCATACATTTCCTTTTAAAAAGTTGAACTTGAATTGACAGCAAGGTATCTAAGTAGAAAATATCCAGCAGGTTATTAGAAATGTGGACATGGAGCTTGGAAAGTAATCATGGGTAGAGATGGTGATTTGGAAGTAACTTAGAGGTGATAGCTAAAACTATGGGAGTGAATAGGATCACCAAGAGAGAGAAAATGTAGAAAACAAATCAAAGGCCTGAAAAATTTGACTTGGAAGTGATTCAAATTTAAGTGACAGGAGAAACACAGAGAACAGGGAATGAGATAAGAGTTGTCAGAGAAGTAAAAGGAAAAATAATATTAATAGTATGACAGAAGGCAAGATAGAGAAAGATTCAAGAAGTACTTTTTGACTAACAATGCCAACTAGTACAGTAACTAAGGAAAGGAGATGGTCAAATGATGCAATGGATAGATCACTGGGCCAAGAGTTGGGAAAACCTGAATTCAAATCTCTTCTCAGACATTTACTAAGTGTGTGACCCTGGGCAAGTCTCTTAATCTCTGGTTGCCTTAATCCACTGGAAACAGTAAATTGGTCTAGCATCTTTGCCAAGAAATGTTTGTGTACAATATGGTCCAGGGTATGATGAAGATTTGGACGTGACTGAATAACAACTAAAAATATACTGGTAGCTTCAGCAGCTAAGCTTCTGATAGTGCACTGAAGAAAACAAAAGAAAATTTACAAGGAAGCAAACAAAAGATGGACAGCTTTCAACACAACATGTAGTATTTATTACATAGACTTAATGAACTGGAAATGTATTGCTATGTATTTTGAATTCTCTTATATTCTACAGTGCACAAGATTTGTTTCTTTCCTTATTTGTATTTATGTTTTAATATTTCAATTTAGAGAGATCGTTTTTCTTTTCATATTGAGTATTTAAGTTTTAGTATTTAAGTCTAAAACTTTTTTAAAAAGAAAAAAAAGGAAGCCTTTGATGACTTTCAAGAAGGTGAGGACTGATTACAGGATATTGAGCTTTTAGGAACCATGTTAGAAGTGATGAGGAAATTGAAATAGATTGCATAGATAATTCATTTGAAAAGTTGACAGTGAAAGACATAAAATAAAATGCTAATTCAAAGGGTCAATGGGACCCTTCTGAAAATTTCCATCTTGTTAGACAGTTTTAGTCTCCCAAACAAGATAAATAGGGAAATAATATCATAATACAAGGTGAAATGAAATAGCTTAATTATTAGTATATGAGAGAATTCAAAAGGAATTTTTTTTAATTGCTGAATTATCGTGAGGGCCTAGTTGACATATAATATAATACATATGCAATGTATTCAATCAAATAATCAAGGAAGGACTGAATTATTTATTAATTAGCTCCCTTGACTGAGTTGCTTATGAGGATCACAGGTCAAGCAAAAAGGAGGAGCTCTATCTGTTTCTACTAAGGTGACCAGGAAACAAAGTCAATAGCTAGGGTCTTTAGTTTTCTGAACCACTTAAAGTTCAAGAATAGTTTTAATACTTTTTAAGCAAAAGAACTAACCTAATATACATGACAGTTGACTCTGAAAAAAATGCTTGTTTCTCATGGAAGTATCTAATTCTCAAATGGCTACTTCTCAAATATGTACATGGCAAAATAGCCAAATTTAAAAACTTTACATAATAGAGAATTTTTTTCAAGACATTTAGACCTTTGTCCTATTGCATTTTAATACTAGACAATTTCATCAGTTAACGCTTTAGACAATACTCATCTAAATATCTCAAAGAACCAAAGAACATTTTATTCACTAACACCTCCCTGGCTTTTGAAACAACTTTTAGGATAGGGTATTTTTTTTTTCAAGTACAGCAGAAGTTGTTCACAGTAGTAAATAACACTCTGGTACTTTAGGAGAGTTAATGAACTTTTTAAAATTTATTTATTTTTAGTTTTCAACATTTCATTTCTAAAAGATTTTGAGTTACAATTTGTTCTCCCCATTTTTCCCCTACCCCCCACCCCAAAATAGCAAGCCTATTGAATACCCCTTCCCCCAATCTGTTCTTCTTATATCCTCCCCCTTCAGTCCACTAATTTTCAAGT
This sequence comes from Petaurus breviceps papuanus, assembly GCF_028583685.1. NCBI lineage: Eukaryota > Metazoa > Chordata > Mammalia > Diprotodontia > Petauridae > Petaurus > Petaurus breviceps. The sequence continues at coordinate 4,847,841 of NW_027187278.1, read as the reverse complement.
AGGGCAAGATGGGTTTTTATACCCTAGTACCTGTATATCTCATTTACCAGCTGCATGCAAAACAAAACAAAACAATCATTAAACATTTGTGTATAAAACTTTGAGTTCCAGATTTTTTTCCCTTCCCCCCTCCTAACCTACCCCCACTGGGAAGAGAAGCAATTCAATATAGATTGTACATGTGTAGTTACCTAAATCATTTCCATAGTAGTTATATTGTGGAAGACTAATTATATTTTCTTCCATCCTATCCTGTCCCCGAATTATTCTATTTTCTCCTTTGACCCTCTCCTTTTTCAAAAATGTTTGCTCTTAACTACCCTCTCCCCCATCTGCCCTCCCTTCTATCCTCCCTCCTCTTATCTCCCCCCCTCCGATTTTCCTGTATGGCAAGATACCCAATTAAGTCTGTATATTATTCCCTCCTTGGGCCAAATTCAATGAGAATCAGGTTGTTCCATTCCCTCTCACCTTCCTGCTCTTCCCCTCCATTGTAACAGTTTTCTCTTGCCTCTTCTATATGAGATAATTTGCCCTAATCTATCTCTCCCTTTCATCTCCCAATAAATTCTTCTCTCAACTCTTAATTTTACTTTTTAGATATCATTCCTTCAAATTCAACCCATCCTGTGCCTTCTGTCTATGTATACATGAACATACAAATGCCCACACTCATATATATACACATACATATACATCCTCCTATACATACATATATGTATGTATACATACACACACACACACATATATACACACATATATATACACACATATATATTTCCTTCAACTATCCTCATACTGAGAAAAGTCTTCGCATTTACAATTATCATTTTTCCATGGAGAAATGTAAAATGCTTCGACTTTAATAAGTTTTGTATGATTTCTTTTTCTTCTTTACCTTCTCATGTTTCTCTTGCGTCTTGTATGTGAAAGTCAAATTTTCTGTTCAGCTCAGGTCTTTTTTTCATCAAAAATGCTTGAAAGTCCTCTATTTCATTGAATGAACATATTTTCCCCTGTAGAATTATACTCAGTTTTGCTGGGTAGGTGATTTTTGGTTTTACTCCTAGCTCCTTTGACCTCCAAAATATCATATTCCAAGCCCTTTGATCCCTTAACTTAGAAGCTGTTTGGTCTTGTGTTATCCTGATTGTGTTTCAACAATAATCAAATTGTTTCTTCCTGACTGCTTGCAGTATTTTCTCCTTGACCTGGGAACTCTGGAATTTGGCTATAATATTCCTAGGAGTTTTCTTTTGGTGATTTTTTTCAAGAGGCAATTGGTTAATTCTTTCAATTTCTAGTTTGACCTCTGATTCTAGAAAACCAGGGCAATTTTGCTTGATGATTTCTTGAAAGATAGTGTCTAGACTCTTTTTTGATCATGTCTTTCAGGTAGACCAAATTTTTTTTTAAATTATCTCTCCTGGATCTATTTTCCAGGTCAGTAGTTTTTCCATCGAGATATTTCACATTGCATTCTATTTTTTTTTTCATTTGTTTGTATCTGTTTTATAGTATCTTGATTTCTCATAAAGTCATTAGCTTCCAATTGCTCCAATCTAATTTTGAAGGAGGTATATCTGTAGTGAGTTTTTGAAATTCCTTTTCCATCTGGCAAATTTGTCTTTTTAAAGCATTCTTCTCCTTGTTGGTTTTTTGGGCCTCTTTTGCAATTTGAGTTAGTCTATTTTTTAAGCTGTTATTTTCTTCAGTATTTTGGGGGTCTCCTTTAGCAGGCTCTTGACTTGCTTTTCATGATTTTCTTGCATCGTTCTCATTTCTCTTCCCATTTTTTCCACTACTTCTCTTACTTGGTTTTAAAAATCCTTTTTGAGCTCCTCCGTGGCCTGTAACCAATTAATATTTTTCATGGAGGTTTTTGATGAAGGAATTCTGACTTTGATGTCTTCCTCCCACTCCATGCCTTGATCCTTTTTGTCCCCAAAAAATGATTCAATCTTTTGTTTGTGCATCAGTTGCTTGCTCATATTACTTGACTTTTGAGCTCTTTGCCACAGCATAACTTTGCTTCCAAAATGGAGAGAGCTATGTTCCAAATCACTGAGGATTTTGCAGCTGCCAGAGCTATTAGATGAGAGCCCTCTCTACAGTCCCCACATGCTCAAGTCACTGGTCACACACCCTAGTACCACCACCAAAGCCTGCAGTCCAGATCCAAGGAGGTCAAAGCAAGAGCATTTACACTCTGAGTGGTCACTTGGTCTCCCTACAATCTACAGGCCAGGAGCTGTGGAAGCAGCAATGCAGCAGCTGCTATAGGCATCGTGCCTTCTCCACTTCTCACTCCAAGGGTAGCATCCAGACCATGCTCCTCTTGTTTGAACGAAGTTTCACACTGACATTGTACTTTGTCTTTGGCATTTTTGGATTAAGAAGACTGGAAACTGCTATGGCTGCTGGTGATTCACTTTTGTAAAGTCTGCTCCAGCCTCTGCTGGTCAGGGCCACCCTGGGGCTGAAACCACAACTCAGTCAGGACTGTGCTGGGCTTCCATAGTGCTGGGATGGACCCTTTCTGCCAGCCTGCCAGGCTTCCTTCAGAGGGAGATTTGTTTCTCTCTGTCACTTTGTGGGTTCTGTAGCTCTAAAGTTTGTTTTTAGTTATTTTTTTACATGTATTGGAGAAGGTGGAAGCTGGAGGTACAGAAGTTCTGTTTCTATTCTGCCATCTAAGTTAACAAAATCATGAAAGTGCTAAATTTTCCCCAACAGTTTTTATCTTTTCACTATAAACTTTGGATTTAATGAAAACTAAAAGAAAGTATATTGCTAAATCATAGAAACAAACATGATCTTTTACTAGTAATTTATGAGATATCTTTAAATTTTTAAATAGGAAGATAAATGTATTTTTTTCTCTAAGTTTTGCCCTTAATTCTTGAAAGAATGTTTACAACAAAATAAGGATCTTTTATCCAGCCACCATATGGCCAGTGAAAACTATAGAACAAATCATTATTGTTTAATTAAATGTTTTGGATCATTCAGTGATCCTTATTCTCACATGGACAACATACAGCTCAAGAAAGTCAGAAAATGTGACCCTGAATCTTAGCTGAGGAAGTTATTTTAACCTGACCTATGTGGATCAATTTTGGATCTTAAGGAAAAAGGGATGATAATTGGATTTCTAGTAATGCTCTGTAATTACCACTCCTGACACACACAGCCAACATGGAATAAGTTTTGCCACCTTTCTGAAAGCAATTTCGAGCTCATTAAACAGAAATGTTTCTGCCCTTCCAAACATAATTGTTAAATTGAATTGTAGATTCATTTTGTACAATGTTATGGGTCTATTTCCAAAGTAATTATTTTTGGTTTTTGTGGTGGTTGTTGTTGCTGTAGCTTTTTCAGAGGGGGATAGAGTAGGAAAGAAGACAAACATAAATCTAACCACTGAGGGTAATAATCCCTTCCTTTGCATTTTCTACAAGTGAATTGACTTTTTCAAATTTAAAAATGTGTGTGTGTATGTGTGTGTGTGTCCACATATGGACAGAGGTGGCAGAATGGATTAGAACACAGGACTTGGTCTCAGGAAGACTAAGTTTCCTTCAAGTACAGCCTTAGACACTTACTGTATTACCATAGGCAATCACTTAACCCTGTTTGCCTCAGTTTCTTCATCTCAAAAATGAGCTAGAGAAGGAAATGACAAATCATTTCAATATCTCTGCCAAGAAAACACTAAATGGGGTCAACAGATAGTCAGACTTGACTGAACAACAGCAAAAATAAGCATATATACATATCATTTGAGAATAAAGAATAAGTTTGAATGAGACCTGTACATGTAGTATATCTTAGGCTTAAACGTTGTTCCTGAAGGGAGACAGGCTATCGGCTCTACAGGTCATTTGTTTACTTATCCCAGTGTGGGAGGCACTAGCTATCACTTCACTCACATATAAATAGATGTATACTATAGTCAGCTCTAACTAATTCCAAAGAGCTGATTGTTAAAATTCCAGTATGAGCATTTATATTTATATATGTATACATTTTTAGGAAATGCTACAAATCAGGGCTTAATTTACTATTTTGTTTGTTTAAACTTAATGAAATGATGTAGAAAATGTAATACTGAAGATTGAATCTAAAAGTATGTTTTGCTCATTTTTTGGTGGGAAGAGAGCTAGTTTATTGAAAATTTATCAGCACACTCTTGCCTATAAATTTCTCCCATGAAAAGCAACAATTAATGTTTATACTACTTGGGAGACACTTCTTTGAGGTGTGAGGAAGCCTATTTATTGTACAAAATATGGTCTTAACAAAGGAGTCAAGAAGATATAGGTTTTTGTCTTACCACTGACATCCATTGGCTTTGGGGAAAATCATTTAACCCCTCAGTAATATAAGCAATGAAGTTCCAAGGGTCATCAATTTCAGAACAGGTGCTGATCAGCATTTGTGGAGGAAATTTATTTACTGGGAATTCCTTTACTGATAAAAGCATATGTTTATTTCTATATCTACCTAAAGTTCCTGCCCCCCAACAGATAACACACACACATAAACACGCACATGCACATTCACACACACACACACACACACACACACACACACACACACACACACTTATAATGCCCCCAACACACACATCCATCACAAGATCAAAATAAATATATAAAAATATCCAAAGGTTTATGATTCTGTCAAGTTTGATATATGTTATATTTAAATAAGATAAAAATTTCTTAAAACTCAATATATATTTGACAAATGATTTTTCATCATTCCACTAAGGGTTGAGAGGAACAGAACTCTGGAAGTAGTGACCTGGGGAAGTTTTTATTTTTGTTTCTCCTGCAAAAGCTGCCAGGAAATTGAGTTGATAGACTAGTATGGAGATCACCATGATGGGAAAACTTCCTGCCACCTGGGGAGAAGTATGTTTACAAACATATCAGTATTCCTGGTCAATGTTCTACATGCTCTATACTAGTTACTGTGCTAAACTTGCCATTTAACCATCTTCCAACCACATTTTTCTTTATTATGTGTATTCAAATTGGACTTTTTATTTTACCCACAATCCAGAGCTCTTTGGTGCTCTAAAATGCCTTTTCCTTGACTATTTTTTCCACAACTCAAGTTACTGTAGACTGATATATTTATAACATTAGCATGAGGAGCCAAGTTAACATGTCTGACATATCCATGTGATTCCCAGGGTAAAAAGTTTTAAAAAATCAGTTTTTAAAGTAAAGCCATATAGAAAATGATTTGTAAATGGTGGTTTTGCTATATCTTCCATTATAACATTAACTTTTTTCTTTATCTTCATTCTTCTTGACTTCTCTGATGTATCTGTTTACCATCCCTAACTTTACAATAGTCTCTTCTACCTGTTTTTTTTTTTTGTTTGTACTCTTTGCAATTTATTTTTAAGGTATTGACCTAAGTAATTTATATCCAGTAAGGGTAATGTGAGAGATGTGCACAGTTTGTGGGAGGAAGCAATTCGATAATTGTAAGAAAAAGACACTAATTATGAGGAGGAAAATTGTATAATATAACTACTTAATGAGAGAAAAACAGATTTGAAAAGTATAACCTTACAAATGTAATAGTATATGGGTTAAACTGGCTGATAAAATGAAAGAGAATGAAAGATGGGTTAAGAACACAAAACATATTTGCATGCAAATTAAATATAAATATACATATAAAGTTAATATGGGGGTAGGGCTGGAAAAGATTTATTATTCTAGAGATTACAAAATGATAGGAGTTGACAACCTGATTTTATAAAAGGAAAAAATAAAAACAATGATTTTTAAAAAGATTTTAAAAGGAAATATACACATATATATGCATATGTATAACACAAATAATGAAAAATATCATAATCAAATTAAAATATCAACAGAAATCATAAAATCTGAGATGAAGAAAAGTTAAGCTAGTTGTAACAAAAAAGGTCATAGTGATAAAATACCTTCATAGTCTTCTTTCAGAGACAGATACATTTAAAAAGAAAATATAGATTGTTATAAAACTGAAATTTGAAGAATTAAATTTTTTTCAAAATATACATAGTTCTCATCTCATATAACTTCCACAAAATTTTATGACAAAAAGACTTTGCTTTAATGCATTAGAATAATAAATTAGCATAAAATAATGAATAAATTATTGATTATAATATAACAAAAGAGAAAAACAATGAAGAACAAAAGAAAAAGCAGGCCTATATTTAGCCTAACTAACAATTCTACCTAATGAGTGGGTAAAGAATAAATCATAGAAATAATCAAATATTATAAACTAAAATTATAACAATGGGACAACATACTAAAAGAATAAGAGATAGCCAATATAGTTCTTATATCAAAAAAGTATACCTTTAAAAAGAACAAAAATATGTTCATCAAATATAAAGGATTAATGATCTAAACATGCAATTTTAAGATGCTAGATAGTGACCATAAAATAAGGCCAAAATAAGACATTTGAAAAGTCTAAGACAAAATAAATATAAATTTTAAAAAAAGTGAATTGAAGTGACAAAGCAAAAAGTTGTTTTATTTAATGGTTACATTAATGATAAAGTATTAACCACTCTGATTATAAATAAAGAGAGAAAGAAAAATCAGGTTGCCAAAAAAGAAAATAATGTAAATTCATTAAAAAAAAGTTTTTTTGAAAGGTATAAGAAACTACCATAAATATTCTATGCCATCAAAACTGAGAATTTAAGGGAATTCAAGAAATATAAAAAAGCCAAATTATAGACTGTTAAAAAGCCCCAATTAATTAAAGGGAAAAATAAAGCTTTTATTTCAGCATCAAAAACTAAAAATCAAGCAATTAATATGTCAACCATATGCCAAAGGTAAATAAAACACATTAGTGTAAATGAATTTTTAAGTATGTTCTTTCAAATTAAAAAAATAACTTTCCTACAAAATTAATAACAATAAAATTACATTATATAACTCCTTTTTAAAAATGGAATACATTTGATTTAATGTTTAAATGGTAGAGATATTAAGACATGGACAATAACTATATATCACCATCCCCAAGAACCATATTTGTAAGTATTTAAATGAATTCTTATTTAAAACAGTTTTAATATATTCAAACATTAAGTTATATAGCCAAATAGGATTTGCAACAGGAATACAATGATGACATCAAAACTGAGGGGAAAAAAAAGGAAAACTGATCATATAATTCAATGAAGATAACAGACAATAGTAAAAATTATTCAACAATTTATACATGTTTATGTAAAAATGTGAATGAATGATCACAGACATTGTAGGGTTCTTCCTATATAAGATTAAAACTTCATATCTAAAACCAAGATCTGTAAGTATTTGCAACAGAGAAATACTGAAAGCCTTCCAGTATGTTTAGGAATTAAGCAAGGATGTCTAATTGTCCCACTATTATTTTAATTGCATTTAGTAGGACAAGAGAAAAATGATCAAAGAAATAAGTACAGACACAGTAGAAGCAGTAATGAATGGGCAGATAACATGCTGCATCTCATAAGTTCAATAAAAAAATCCCAATATGATGTTTAATAAAGAGAGGGTATAAAATAAATCTACAAATATTTCTAATATTTCTTCATTGATGCAAAAAATGCCAAATGAAAGATTATAGGAATAAAAACACCTTTACAATATCTACAAAACAAAGAAAAGACATAAATTCAACAATAACATATTCTGGTTTTTTTTGGTCTTTTGGAAGGTGGAAGGGAGGGCAATTGGTGTTAAGGGATTTGCCCAACATCACACAGGTTGTAAGTGTTAAGTGTCTGAGGCCGTATTTGAACTCTGGTCTTCTTGACTCCAGGACCAGTACTCTGTTCACTGTGACACCTAGCCACCCCCAATAACATATTCTTTACAAAAGAAGACAAGAATTGGAAAAATATTTATCATTCAAACTTAGATCACTCCAATAAAATGAAAAAAATATTATCATATAATTAATCTATATATTCAGAAATATGCCTCTTACATTTCTAATGGATTTACCAAAGAACTGACAACATTTATTAAATGAATATTTAAAATAAAAAGAAAGAACAAAACAAAAAAGTCAGGAATTTCAAGGGAAGATTGTTGTTGTTCATCCTTCATTCTCAGAGAGGACCAATGATATTGGAAGATAGTGTCTTCACTTGTAAATAAGTTGGATTTAAGTGAGGCAGAACTATGAAAGTCATCAGCCTCACTCTATCCTCCAGAATCATCAGAGTCTAATGGCATGACATAGGTCAAAATGACCTATTCAGTGGGAGATCTTGTCTTTTTAAGCTAAGGTCTTTTCCAGGTTTCAGTTTGTTGGAGGCAATGCCCATTCAGTAATAAAAAGCTAGGTAAGATGTGAGGCAAAAGATGGCCTAGTTTGCTTTCATAAAAGAATCAGTCTGGGAGGGAAGACCCTCAGAGCTTCTGGCCAAAACAGAAACAATTTCTATTTACACTCACTCTGAGTCATCACAACCCAAACAATGAGCAAATGAGGCTTGGATTGGGACCTATTATTGGCCAATCAGTGAGAGCCAGTGATTTGGTTTTAAAGGCAAAGTCAAGTAGCACCACTTGAATCACAATGAGTTCTATCAAACACTGATTTTTCAGAGCTTTATTTCAACAAATCATAAATGAAAACTACAGGAGACAAAAGGGTTTAATTATCCGAGTTCAAAATGAAATAATGATAAAATGAATACATAGGGAAGGAAAAAAATCTAGCCTCAAAACCCCAAGATACATTGTGAAGTATAAGCAATCAAAATTTATATTTTTTTGGATAGAGTCCCACACATAAGGATATGACTCTCCACATGGACAGAGGGACAGAAAGAGGGGGAGGAAGAGGAAAAGGAGGAGGAAGAAATAGTAGCATTGCTCAAAAAGAGGAATGAAATATCATAGAGTATAGATTTAAAATTGAAAGGGGGAATCCAGTCCAATGTTTCCAATCTATCAAGGAAAAACTGAGGCCTAGAAAGTCTATGTAGACTATAAACTTTAAAAGGGTTATTTTATATGCCATGATTCAAACTACATTACAAAGAAGTAATTCTAAAAGTAATTTAATAGATTCACGGGGGCGGCTAGGTGGCACAATGAGTAAAGCACCAGCCCCGGAGTCAGGAGAACCCGAGTTTGGTTCGGGCCTCATACACTTAACACCCACACACACACACACACACAAAAACAGCCTTGTAATCTTGGGCAAGTTACTTAACCCCAATTGCCCTCCAAAAAGCAAAAATAAATAAATAAATAATAGATTCACAGATTTGAAGTTGGAAGGAACTTTAGAAACCATAAAGTCAAATATTCTCAATTAACAAATGAGGAACTGAAGTTAATAGAGATTAAGCTGCTTAATGATGTGAGGATCACATTGGTATTAAATGTGAGAAGGGATTTGAAGTCAGGCCTTCTGACCTGAAGTCTAGTACTCTATCTACTATATACCATGTTGCCTCTTTTTCATTAAAAAAAATAGAAGAGTCTATTTGTGGCATATATGAGATAAATAATACTAGGAGCAAGCTATCTGGTTACCTTGTGGTCAATAAATACAAGAAACACAAATTAAGTTACCAAAAAACAACAAAAACACAAATCTGAATTATTAAAAAGAAGCAATTTGACAGATGCTTAATTTATAATAGCATCTTACACTGTACAACACAATAAGCTTCAACTATACAAGAGTTCTAAGTTCAAATGTTTGTATAAAATTACAACAAAAGGAAAAACAGATAGCTGTAGAATTTATAGCTACAGTTAGGGAATTCACAACCAGGAAAAAAAAGATATGTAAATCTCTTAAATATAAAAGAACAAATATGAAAAAAAATCTACACAATTTTATAAGCTCTTGTAATGGCAAAATCAGTGTAGTTAGAATATGATAAGAATATACAGATTGGTTGTAGGGGGATATTTATTTACAAGCAAGGAAAAGTCATATCATTTTGAGATTTACAAAGAGTTTTATCTATTTTATATCTTTTAAACTTCTCAATAATCTTGTGAGGTGGATACTGTTATCATACTTATTTTATATATGCAGAAACTGAGAATCATAGAGAGTAAGAAACTTAAGATAATACAACTATTGTCTAAGGCAAAGTTTAAGACCAAACCTCCATGGCTCCAAGTTCTATTCATTTTGAGTTACTGCAAAATTTACAGGAAATTGATAAGTGGTCAAAAGGTTTGAAAATAATAAAAATGAAACTATGACCTGTCAAAAATTTTATGAAAAATTTCAAATCACAACTAGTAAAAAACATGTAAATTTTAAAACTACTCAGCTGTCAGATTGCAAAGATGATAAAATATAAAATAGTTAATTTTGAATGAAATGTGGGAAGAAAGGAATACCAGTACAATGATAGCTGAAGCCTAAACTGATCCAAACATCTAGCATATGCTGTTTTTTTAATAGCATAGCTATGGTTTTTATCTTTTGATTATATAATTTTTGTTATAACTAGTGAACATTTCTACCTTTTGACAATCTATTCTGTCATATATTATCACAATATCCCTATTTTCTCTTTCTCTGTTCATCCTCACCAAAATACACTATATGATGCTATCTTCCTCTGGTTCATTAATTTCCTTCTATGAGGATGTCTTAATATAAAATGCTACTACATGATTTCTCTGTTCCTTAGCAAGATTTTACATTTTTCTCCAGCTTAATCCAAACTCAAATTTCATTCCACTAAATATCAGTGGTTCTGTACTATATCTGCCTCTTTGCTAATTCATGTTACATATTTACACATTCTTTGTATCTTTTTGTACACAGATATCTGAGGCCATGTCTTTTATTTCTGCCCCATATCTGGAGGCTGTTTTCCTTGAATTACTAGTCATCTGCAATGACACTTCTCATTCTCTTCTTTGCCTGTTATTCCCTATAATATCAGGTTTGGCAGATATGTTTAAGCAGATTTTTTTCTTCATTTTTCATTTAAGACCCCCTTGATAAGATTCACAACTCTCTAGATTAAACTACTTTTTTTACTGGCTCATATAGGATACATTCTATCTCTTGTCAAGAGCATTATTTTTTAAATTTTATTTTAATTATAAGGAAATTCAAATTCCATTTTCAATCATCATTTCATTAACCAATTATTCACATCCAAAATCTACCACTTGCACTTCCTATCATTTTAATTTTACTTTTCCCCAACTAGGATTTCATAATATCTTTGTATTTTTCCATATTCTGTCAGTACATCTGTTCTCATGTTTGAGAAATCTCAGGATGCTCTCCATCACCTCCTGGATATACATTCTGGGATGACAGCATACCTCTCTATTGGTCATGTGACTGATTTGGTACTTCTCAGAGGAGAGTTGCCAATGAAAACTACTTATTTCTTATTCCTCTGATAAGTACTGTAAAGTGTCAGTCTAGGTGAAACTTGTGGAATCCTCAGTGTTCCTTTGATCATGAAAAACTGTTTCCTTTATAAAAGATGAGACCAACTCCATTTTAGTGAGAAGAAGCTCAAACTTAGCTCCCAAAGTTCAGTTCCCAAGGGTTCTTTTTACCTTCTTTCTTTGACACTTAGAAAAATCTTCTTTATGTTACTTGTGTTCCTTTCACCTCTCTCAAAGTACTTCTAGTCTTTTCTCCTATTGACAACTTTATAGAGCAGATGAGTAGAAAAGTGATCATCCTACCCCTTTCATTACCTCTGAAAGGGAGACCAACCAACAGACATTTTATGTTACTTTGCAATAAAAAAAAATAATTAGTCCTTTCCTTATTTCAATGGAAAAATTATTCTTGGCTTCCATTCTTGCAGCATCAAAATTGTTCACTTCTTTATGTTTGTTTTGGTACTTTGGGCTAATCGTATGGCTAGTTGAAAGCTACAGCTAACTTTGTGCTACCTTGTGAGGTATAATGGAGAAAGCTTTATTTTTGTCAGGCTTTCTCATCATTTTCTGGTGTCTTTGCTGCACCTTCTCCTACTCTGAGGCTACATGGTTTACTCAGTCACATATACTATGCAATTAATAGATTCTAAGTTACAGTGGGGGAAAATTTTTTTTAAATTAAGAACCTAGATATTTATCTTGGAAAACAGAAAACAACACAACACATCACATGAGTAATGATAAACAATTTGAAGCACTAACATGTGATACAGAATCAGATTTATTCTGTTTAATTCCAAAAGGCAGAACCAGGAGCAATGTTTAGAATTCCTACAGAGGCAAGGTTTAACTTGATATAAGCAGAAACCTTTCTTGCAAGTATACCTGTCAAAAATGCAAAGCTCTGTCTCCTGAGGTAGTGAACTTTCACTCAAAAGAGATTTTTAAGCATAGATTGCATGACTTCTTGTTGGAGGTATTCAGGAAGCATTCAAGTGTTAAATATAGGAAAAAACAGCAGAGCTAAATATGGTACTTTTTTAAAAAATTCTAACAGCATCCAGTTATGTTTCTTCCCTACAGATAATTTACTTATTTGAATAGCTAGAAATAAATCTTAATAATATAAAAATTGATCCAAAAGACTTAGTAAAGTTTTAAGATTTAGTAACTCTATCCATTAATTGCTTTAAGCTAGATTATACTATTTGTATATCCTTTATAATACACTTCTTCCACAGTTCAGTAGGAATAAGATGTCTAAAAGATAGTTAGAACATAGTTGTTTTATATGACGGTGACTTTCAATTAACATTGACATGGGAAATATGATCAAATTCTGTCTCTAAAAGCAACAGGAAAACCAGAGGACTTTGAATTGGAGTACAGATAAAATTAAAGGTGAGGGACTATAGCCAGATTATTTAACCTAAAGATTGAGCAATAGAAGCAAGCTCCATCCTTCCTATCCCTGAGATAAAGAAGGACCCTGGGCCCTAGGTACTTTAGGGAACCAAAAAGAGACAATCTAGAACTCCCAAGCATCAATGAGGCAGAAAGCCCCTTCATTAATACTTAGGGTAGCATTATGTTATATATTTGCAATGATAAGCTTGTGAAAGTATTATCTTTCCTGCTGGATTCTACTAAGCAACTATTAATATTAGAATTCTATTTAATTTTGAGAAGGAAAATGTTGTCTTGTCTCCCTTTTATATTTAAGTAATGGATAATTATAGCAACCTAAAATGCACACAAGCTTCTAGGATGTTGATGATAAACAGAGGTTTCTCATCAGAGGAAAAGAAGGTCTTTTAGTCTAATTTCATGTCAAAAAATGGGAGTAATATGAGGAAGGTTCTTGTGCGAGCTACAAAAGCTTGATAAAGGTATTAAGATAAACTTCTGCCATTTCTGAAACATTGACTACATCTGTGCATTCACAGTTTTCATATTCTATTTTATGGACAATTTTTTTTTAATTACTAGAATCAAGTTTGATATCTCTTTTACTAGATAGATTAGGGACTGTACTGGTATGGGCAATAAATTAAGTCATTAAAAATCCATTCTAAAATGAAAAATCAAAATAAAGAGATGCAGAAGGGAGAAGGAATTCCTGCCTCTCTGTTTCTGTCTTATTTTAAAATTTAAATTTAGTTATTTAGAAATTATAATTTTGGGTGTAATTTTGGACATGTTTAGATTTTCTTTATATTTTAGAGTGTAATTTACCTTTATATAGTATTTTATAGCTTACAAATATTTTTTTTCTCAAAATATCACAGGGTGTCCCCAAAATCTTATCTTTTTGACCACTAAAGCATAAAATGATAGTAAAAAATTTAGGACATCTTGTGGTATTTGTGTTCCCATTTTGCAAATGAGGCCCTGAGGTCAGAGAGATGAAATGACTGAGTTCTATACACTTATCTAGATAGCACTATGATTCAGAATATGGAGCAAAACTTTATGAATCCAAACTCTTTGTTTGTTCTTTCCCGAATATTATGCCAATATGTTAGTGTAAAAAAACTTTTGATTTGGACTCAGAGGACCTAAGTTCAAATCTTAGCTCTGCTATTTTCTACCCAAATAGAACTGGGCAAAATTACTTAATCTCTTTTACCTTGAGTCTCTCATCTATAAAATGAGAGTGTGGAATTAGATTATCTCAAAGGAGTATAGTCCAACTGTGGATATAGATCAATGGATCAATTATTTCTACAATACAGATACTTTCTGAAACACTATAAATCATAGCCCTTAAGTTCCTCCTAATCCTTTGGAACCCCTGTACATGTCTTCCCATAAGTCCTCTATAAGGGACCCATCAATTTAATAAAAGTTTCCTACTACATCTCTAAACATTAAATTAATTTATGAATTTGAATTCAGTTCTTATATAGCATCAGTCCCACCAAATCCCAAGGCCGGGCCTAACACTGTAGGCATATCAAAGACTATGCTAATAGGTTGCTCCCATAATAAGCAAGATTCCTACTTCATTGGCTACAGAAACATTAAATTTAAAGAACATGTTCATCTCAGCTTATAACTCTTTAAAGCTCACCTACTTTGTACCTATCCCTTCCCCCCTCCCAAGACAATCCTTTTAACCTTTACCAAATTGCATAATTTCTCTCAATTCTTAAGTCTCTCTGGCCTTATTTCACAAGGGTATATTATGTTTTACTCAAACAATGACAGAATCTACAGAATCATTGATTTAGAGCTGAAGGTACCTTAGACACAATGTAGTCTAATTCTACTATTTGAGAAACAAGGAAACCATGGTAAAACAACTTGCCCAAGGTCACATAAGTAAGAAGCAGCAAAGCAGAAATCTGAAAACAGGCCCTCCAATTCCAAATACATTTCTATTTCAAATGTACAACTACTTTCCATTTTTTCATATATACTCAATAATAATCATGTCATTAGAGTTGCAAAATATTTTGCATTTATTTTTATCTCAGTTGATCTTCAAGCAATACTATAAGTATTGTATACTTAATACTGTAAGTAGTGTTACCACCATTATCCAAATGGTAATACATGGGCAGAGAAAAGCTAGGTTTCTCACCCAGGGTCCTTTAGGTATTATGGATGTATTGATTATTAGTCTCTTTTCAGAGCAAGAGTTATCTATCAGTGCAGATATAATACTCTTTCCACTAAAAAATATCTTTAGTTTCCATTTCTCGATAATTCCCATGCTTTAATTTCCATTTCTCTATGTTAGCTAGCTAGCACAGTAGCCAGAGCTTTGATCCTAAAGTCAAGAACATCTGAATTCAAAGACCTCACATACTTACCAGCTCTGTGACCCTGGGAAAATCATTTAACCTACTTGTGCAAGAGTTTACTTAATTATAAAATGGAGACAAGAATAGCATTTCCCTTTCAGGGTTGTGTTGGGGATAGAATAAGGTATTTATAAATTACTTAGTATAGTGTCTTGCACATAGTAGAGGCTTAATAAATGTTTTTTCTCTTCCCCTATGTCTCCCCCTTTTTCATACTAGTGCTTAAAGGCATTGTATCATTCCTTGCCCACATATCTACCTACTAAAATCCCAAGACCAAATCAAAGTGTCCATTCTTACATGTAGTATTCCTTGCACCTCCAAATGAAAATGATCTTTTTCCCCCTCAAACCTTGCATAATGCTTTGTACTTTATCTTTATTTGTCATGACCTATTTTATATTAAAGTCACTACTAGAATGCAAACTCAATAAGGAAAGGAAAATATCATTTGTATTATGTCTTTCCCAGAAAATAACAAAGTAACACACACATAGGAGGTTTTTAATAAAGAGGGAAAATTGATAGACTGAGGTGTAGAAGGAGGCAGAAACCAAAGTAGTCAACAGCAAATGTTGAGGATCTAGGCTTGGAAAGAAGCATCTATACTTCTAAGAAAGGAAAAGGGTAAGAGGATAGATAAATATATTAGCAATTTTGTGGAAGAAAAGGAAAATTGAGACAATGTACTTGATTTCAGTAAAAAACAGACATCATCTTCTGAGACTGAGAGGTAAAGGCGAATCCAAATGGAAAATAACAGATTGTTTTTAAACAGCTATTGTAGCAAATGTGATGAAGTATAAATAGATCAATAAAAGCATTGTTAAAAGTACAAAGGGCCTGTTTTTCTTTGGCATCTGTAAGAGGAAAGAAAGAAAGAAAGAAAGAAAGAAAGAAAGAAAGAAAGAAAGAAAGGAAGGAAGGAAGGAAGGAAGGAAGGAAGGAAGGAAGGAAGGAAGGAAGGAAGGAAGGAAGGAAGGAAGGAAGGAAGGAAGGAAGGAAGAAAGAAAGAAAGAAAGAAAGAAAGAAAGAAAGAAAGAAAGAAAGAAAGAAAGAAGAAAGAAAGAAGAAAGAAAGAAAGACGGAGGGAGAAAGAGGAAAAGTAAGGAAGGAAGGAGTGAAGGAAGGAAAGAAAGAAGGAGGGAAGGAAGGAAAGAAAGGAAAGAAGGACCAAAGAAAAAGAAGGCACAGAATTAGGGAGGGAAAAAATTAAGAAAGTATTTATTAGGTACTTACCATCTTTCAGGCACTATATGAAGCACTTTACAAATAATATCTCAATTAATCTTCACAACAAACCCTGGGAGGAAGGTGTTATTATTGTTCCCATTTTATAACTGAAGAAATTTAGGCAGGCCAAAGGTTAAGTGAGTTGCCCTGAGTGACAAAGCTAGTAATGGATGTATGAGTTACATTTGAACTCAGGTCTTCTTTACACACACACACACATACACACACTTTAATACATTGGACTCATTAAGAATATATTATTTTTAGAAATGTGACCTTATGTAATGTATCTAAAAGAAAATACCATTAAAATTAGCTTTTGAGTATAATCTTGAAATAAACTGTATTTGCCCAGAGTCTTATTCAAGTAAGAACAGATGGTAGCCAGCGAGAGTTTTAATTAAACCTCAACTTCTATGATTGAAGTTTAAGGTAACCAGTTGTATAAAACCATACTTGGCATTTAATTTCCCATTCTCTTCATGAATGACATATTACCTAAAGACCCTCTTGGGATACTAGCTTTTAGTTCTACAACATAAAGTCAATATTTCAATAAGAAGCAGACTCCTTTATACCTTCTATTCATAGTAGTCTCTCTTTGAAAAGTAATTTAAAAGGTGAAGAAATTGAAGCAATAAAAGAATACAACTGCCAACATATCCTGCAATTTCTCTCCTTTAACTTCCTTTCTCTATAAAGAACTCCTAGAGGAAGCTTTGTAGCCTAGGGGAGTAGCCTAGGAACTGTTAAGCTTAAGCACTGTATCAATTCCCTTTTCAAAGAGCTACCCCACTAGGATTCGTCATGCTTGTCAATCATTTCAGGCACTAGCCAACTTGGGCAATTCACTTAACCTCTCTGGGCCTCAGTTTCTTCATCTATAAAATGAGGCATTTGAACTAGATGATCTTTAATGTCCCTTCTGACTCTCAGTTCCAAATGTAAGAACTTAAAGGAGAAACAGAATGAACACACTGGCTTGGTCTGTTTTAATGTGTTGAAATAACAATTTTGAGTAGAAATACTTTAAGCATATTAACAAAATCAAATTAAAGCTTCAGTCATTTTATTTACAAACTAGAAATCAGTTATTTGTAAGCATCATTCTAGTCAGAAACAAACTATGCTTTCTTTTCTTTCTAGATACAAGATCAATTCAATCAAAAGCATTTTAATAAAGTTTCCTTAGTTTGAGCCTATATAACAGTTTTGGAAAAGAAGAATCACAGAATGTCAGAGTTGCAAGGGATAAAATATGTCAACTAATCCAACACACATGGACTGATATCCTCTTTACAATATCCCTAAGAGAGCGGTATCCCAGGAAACAGATGTCTTCTAATCTTGCATAAAGACATCGAGTTACCTAGATGCTCTCCCCCTATTTAGATTTCATTTCTTTTTCTATTTAAAAAGTATATACCTCTCCACTACTTCTTCACAGTTGAAGACAGGGAGGGAGGGTTGAAATTTAATATCTATGTGGAATGGAGAGTGTACCTGTGATTTAATTGCTAGAGATAATTCCTATATGAGGCAAGTTTATTATTAATACAATTTATTATTAATACAACATGATTAATACAAGTTCTGTAAAACTTGTACCATTAGAGATTTGGCTAGAGCATTCAGGTGTTGAGTGAGTCATAAAGCCAATAAAAGTGAGAGACACATTTGACCTTAGGTCTTCTTAGCCTCAAGTCTGAATTTCTATCCATTTTGCAATATTGTCTTTTCCAATAGTTGTGTGACTATGGGCACATAATTACCCTTTTACACTCATTGTTCATATTTATATATTACATGTATGTATGGACGTGTATGTGTATATATGTATATCCATATATATATATATATATATGCATGCCTATGTGTATAGAAATAGAGATATACATAATTTGTGGAGAAAATTTGTAAATCTTAAAGTATTATAAAGATTTTAGTTATTATTTCAAACTATGAAGTAAGATCAAGTGGAACTGCATCAAAATATTTTTGTTATACTATTGTACTTCACAATCAATCAAATCCATTGTTCAGTAAGTTATACAATTTCCTGATATAATATCAAAAGCATATTGGCATCTGTCAGTACAATCCTCCCTTATAAATTCAGGTTCAAATATGTTTTTATCTCCTATATATATAAAGAAGAATGACACATAAATTCACCAACTCCATGTAGCCTTTAAGCATGATTTCCTTTGGTCTTGAAATGTCTTGTCTTTTATTGACGAAGAGGGGAAAAAAAAGTCAGAGAAAACTTTACAAGCCACTAACTAGAAATTTCCTCCTTGCCAAGATCAGAAGGCCAGTAAATACTCTTATCAAATGCATGGTCATTGTTTTCTATTTCCAGTCTGTTGAAATTTGACAAAATACTTTTCATCCCATTTTTTTTCAAAGTGTCAGAATGACTCATTTCCTCTCATGCACAATAGTGTTGTTCACTTGTTTTATTCATATCCAACTCGCCATGACCCATGTGACCCATTTGGGGTTTCCTTGGCAAAGATACTAAAATGTTTTGCCATTTCTTTCTCCAACTAATTTTACAGATGAAGAACTAAGGCAAAAAAAAAAGGTAAGTACTTACAGGGTAACACAACTAGTAAATGTATGAGGTCATATTTGAACTCAGGAAGATGAGTCTTCCTGATTTCAGGCCCAGAATTCTATGCACTGTGCCACCTAGCTGCCTGAAGTGTTAGGAACTTGATCATTTCTAAATCCCCCAAAATATTCTTTCTTTTGAACTACCAAAGAAGGATTGGTGATAATTAAAATAATAACAAACGTGCAACTGAAACACTGATATATGGTTTAAACAACATATAAAAATTTGGATATTATTATTATTATTGTCAAGTAATTCATCTATATGCATAAATTTACAGCTAGCATGAAATTAGTCTGAACTCCAATATCAATGTGGGAAAAATAAGGCTTCTGTGATTGTTAAGCCTATATGCATGTATATGCACACAGATACATACACATATATGTAACTGCAGATTTAATCTAAATAAGGCTTTAATTGCTTTCCAAATAAAGTCTTCAAGTAGGTTAATAAAATATTCTATACCACAGAATCAAAATGGTAAAATATTTTAACAATCCCTAGCTATATTTGTTCTCATCATAAAATCCTATACAATATGACTAATAAGCTAGGTGACATTTCTATGAACTAAATCACTTACATTTATTGAAAGTCTTTCTATCCTAGTCTAACTAAGCCATTTAAATATCATAAGATGAGATCTTTAGTATAAGAGCTACAAGCCAGCTTTGGAAAGTTTTCTCTCAAGAGAAAATGAAATTACAGAAAGTGTTCACAAATAATCTATAGGAGTTTGGAGTGAATCAAATGACATGGGGACTAAGAAAAATAAGCTTTCAAATGAAGGAAAACATGGCCATTTTACAGCCAAGTATAACTAACTCTTGGAGGATCACTGACACTGTGTAGAATCTTTTATCCTTGTAGACATGTTATGAAGTATTGCTTGAAAATATGTCCCATTATCTTTTCTGCTTATCTCTCTGAAAAACATTGGCAGAGGGTCAGATTATATCGGTTCCCAATTTACTGAATAAGTTCTGTGTTTCACATGGAAACAAGACTTTATTTTGCATGCCTAATTTCCCTTCATCTCTCTTCCTAGAGGAGCAAAAATGTCTTGCATTAATCACGGAAGTCATTCTTGTTAATATAGAGGTTGAATACTCTTTTGCTATCACTTTGTACATCTTAGATATTGCAGTTCTGTAATTATGTGACCCATGATGATTATAAACAATTGTATCAGGGACACACAATTTAGTTGGCCTGGTTCACCAAAGGCTATTATCTGAATACTCAATGAAATTGAATTGAATAATCTAGCATCTCCTCTTTGAGTTTCCTTTGCGTCCTTTAAGACTACTGCAAACAGCTTGTATAAGTGCCAACAGATGGTCTTCTGACTGAGTGGCACAGATTTTTTTAAGGTGTGAATAATTTAATGATAGAAATAAAAATAATATAATCACTTTTGCTGGAGGAGGAAATTTGTGATATAGGTCTAGGGCTATGGGTTATTGTGATGATAAAAGGAGATCATTTTCATCAAAGTTTTTTGAAGTTCCAAAATAATGTACAAAAGTATGTCTGTTTGTACATATATGTGTTCATATATGCACACACGTATAAAATCTATATAATATGTATGTATACACACGAATATGTTTATATGTAGACATATACACACATAAATATAGAATATCATATATAACAAACATTTATACACATAAGTATTTTTGTAAAAATCCTATTGTTAGGTAATGTTAGTCAGATCAGATTGGGATGTTGACATCTTATTTTATCTTATCTCTCTTTGCTGTTGGAATCTGATACCATTCATTGAATTAATTTAAGATTGATCTATTAACTACCAACTAAATGTTTCAAGCTATCTTAAACTGGTTATATTCTGTGTTGGTTAAGTTGAATTCTCTTACTCAAAGTCTATGCTCATTTAAATATATGTGCTAACTTGCTATATATCAGAAATCAAGATACAAACTAAAAAACTATGAATAGTCAGTCAATAAGTAATTATGAAGGCTCTATTATGAGTCTATTACTATACTAAGCACTGGGGACACAAAGAAAGATAAGAAAGAGTTCCTGTTCTCAAGGAGTTCACAGTCTAACAAAGGAGATTTCATGAAAAAAAGTATACAAAAAAGATGTATACAGAATAAAAAAAATAGTCAAATCTATGCTAAAAAAATGCACTGTATTATGCCACAAATTAATTCAGAAAAAAAAGCAATCATTACCTAATAGTAAATAGCTTGGCACATTTCCTGTACATAGTAGGTGCTTAATAAACGCTTGTTCCTTTTCCAATTGAGAGAGAAAAGTAAGGACAACATATTATGTTTAATGATACCATTCACAATAAAATAATAACTATATTTAGTATGATAAAAAATAACGGAATTTGGGGCAGCCAGGTAGCACTGCGAGTAAGAGCACCGGCTCCAGTGTTGAGAAGACCTGGAGATCGAATCCCGGGCTCAAACACTTATTACCCACCCAGAAACACCTGGCCGTGTAACCTTGAGCAAGTTACTTAACCCCAATTGCTTAGGGGTGGCCAGGTGGCTCAGTGAGTAAGAGCACCGGCTCCAGTGTTGGGATGACCTGGATCAAATCCGGGTTCAGATACTCAGCACCACACCCAGAAATAACTGGCCGTGTAACCTTGAGCAAGTTACTTAACCCCGATTGCTTTAAAAAAAAAATAACAGAATTAGAAAAAAAAAGGCTTAGAAATTATGACAGTAATTATAAGTAACTATAATGTGACTCATTTGGACTTAGAAAAAACTAACAAAAATTTAAAAAAAGAATAAAGTATCTGAACAAATGGACAAAAACAAATACTAGCACTTTGGCATTTACTGGTTTTCATTACTGAGAGGCATCTTTTCTTTTTGGCATCTACAATGCATTTATCATGGTCATAAGTGAATATATAGTTTAAATGTCTGGCATTCTAAATAATGATTGTGTAAAAGAGTAAAACATTGATATACTGAATAATTATATTAAATACAATGATAACTGATAAAATATAGTAAAATACATACTATACAGCAATAAAAGTCCTTGAGGAAATTTTATAAATTTGAAAGTACCTGCTAAATTTGATTATAAATGAATCAATAATTCCTAAAGACAAATAAAAATACATATGTTGAAAAATTAAGAGAAATAAAAATAGAACAAAATTATGGCCTATTCGGAATATGAAAAAATAAAATATATAGTTAATTTAGTCAGAAGAGAAGAAAAAATTAAATTACCCAAATCAGGATAATTAGATTAGATTACCAAAATCATGATAACACAAAATGAAAGGCATAAATTTTCAAGTAATGGATGAGAAAAAAAAGACAACTGTTAGAATTTAAAATTTAAAAGAGAGAATGAAAAAGAATTAGAAGGAGAATGTGACAATACATTAATTCATACTATATACAATGCTGTAGTTATCAAAACTATCTATTATTTTTTTACAGTAGAGAAAGAGAATACACTAGTATAATATAGATTAATGCATGCCTAGTTATTTCAGAAATATGATACCCACAACAGCTGCTATGAATATGCAGGCATATCCCCAGGTTTGAAAAGCAGGATATAACAGACTCTCTTCCATGAAATAAGGCCAGGACATTTATTCAAATACCAGAAAGCCAAATCCATCATAGTAGCAAAGAAATCTACACACATTGACAATGCAGAGAGCACCGACATCCCAAGAATTCTTTTTAAGACAAAGTCCACATATGTCACCAATACAGGAAACATAAACATCCCAAGCCTTCCCTCCCTTAAGCCTCCCCACAAAACAAGTCCCCCCAGGCAAAAATCCTCCCTCTTTCATTCAGACTAGCTACTCTGCCTGCTCTATCTCACTCTCAGCTCTGTCTCAATCCCATTTCCTGCTCCACCTTTCCTATTTTACCTGTTTGGCAAGCTACTTCCACCATGGACTCCATGTGATCACATAGACCTATTAAGGAGCAAAGAAGATCTTCAAATTCCCATAGACTTATTAAGGGGCAGGGAAGATCTTCAAATTCCCTTAACATTACACTAGTCCATATAAGATATTGTATTATATGTGATAGATGCTTGAGGACTTGTTTCTAGGAGACTGAAGAAAGAGCATATGCATGAGCATTCTGCATTGGTCTACCATGTGTTTTGGAACATATTTTTCCCCCTCCATTGGCTACATATCCAGGAATGTTGTCATCTTAAAAAAAAAAAAGTCTGGCAGTACCTGTGGAGCTTCTCTTACATTTCTGTTTGGAGGTGGACACTTTAATTCACAACATGCATTAAGAAGGGTCAATGGACTTCCTTTTTCTAATCCCTTAAAATCATGTGACCCTGGAAAATTGTCCTGAGGCTTTTGTTTTCCTTAGTCTTTTCTTTTTTGGTACAACCATAGTTTCTTATTTTCTCTAGACTTGGATCTCAAGGAACAAGGGTCCAGTAGTCAATGAAACTTGATTGGATGTTGCAATTAGCTTCTTAGTAAAGCCTTGGAGAGCAAGGGTTGAGGAATGCTAGACCAATGGGGCTTTAGATTTGAAATTGGTGGGTCAATGTAGTAACTGAACTAAACTGTAAGCCTAATCTCACCCAAACCCCCAAGACTGAGATGGAAATGAGAAGAGAAAAAAGTAACTGTGAATTCCAGATTATGAACTGCATTTTTATTCTCTAGATTTTTCATAATGCTTTCCCTTCCCATTTATCATGTGGTCTTCCTCAACGAGTACATATTCTTATTCTTCTGAGTTGCCAACTGATCACAGGAGCAATGGTTTCTCTTCTCCCAAAATAATATGTTATTGATAGAATTGCCACATATTCTCAGAGGAAGTCATCTCATTTTGCATCTCACCCTTATTAGATTCAAAAGCCTCTTCCTGAGACAGCTAAGTGGCATGGTGAATAGAGCACCGGCCCTGGAGTCAAGTGAACCTGAGTTCAAATTCAGCCTCAGATACTTAACACTTACTAGCGGTGTGACCTTGGGCAAGTCACTTAACCCCAATTGCCCTTCCTTCTCCCCTCCAAAAAGACAAAACAAACAAAAGCCTTTTCAACTTTGGGAGTGCCCTTCAGTTATATTTTATGCTCACATTGGGTTCAGTATTTTTCTTTTTTCCTCTACTCCATTCCCTCCTATTTGCCATCACTCACATTATACTATAATCCCTCTTCCTGCTGACGAATTGCAGTTTTTTTTTCCTTTCTTTGATCACACCAGGTATATCATGTATTATTCTCAGTCTTTCCCTACCTGCCTCCACATTTATTGATGCTCCTTTTCTGCAATTTAATAGCACAAAATTTATTTATTCCCCTGTAAAGAGATGGTGGGAGGGGAAGAGTAGCCAGATTTAATCAATGGCGATTCAGTTTTTAGTCTCTACCCTGAAGAGGCAGGTAGGTGCTACAATATATACAGCAGTGAGCTTGGCTTAGAGTTAAAAAGTGCTTATTCAAATCCCACTTCAGACAGTTTGTAGTAATTTGACCAAGGCCAAGTCAATTAACCTTTAAGAGTGTAAAATGGGGATAAAAAAAAGAACATCTATCTATAAAGCCAATCATGAGCAGCTTTCCTGAGGACTGCTGTGGTAGATAACTTTAAGGATCTAATCACATAGTATAGTGGACTCTCTATTCAGCAATAACCTAAAGCAAAATCTTCAAGAATCTAAAGCACAACATTCACACCAATATAACATAACAACTTATTACTAAGGTGGTCACATAGTTTTAGACAAAACATATCATTCAGTAAGTCACAACTGCCTCAATCAATACAGAGTACCCAAGTCAAGTGTTCTTTCATCTTGACTCCAGGCTGGCTTCCAATCATCCTTAAGTCAACCATCCCTAAGAGATAGGAGAAATTACAAAGGCCATCCACACCTAGGTTACAGTAAGTTACAATATCATCAGTCACTACTGAGTACCCAAGTAAAGTTCTCTTTCATCTTGACTCAAGGCTGACTTCCGAACCCCATGGCACTTCTTTCATGGGCTGATTGATCCTAACTCTTGCCTGGATTCACAGGTAGGCAGCTCTCCATTCCTGTTCCATATCACAGATCACAGGGACTGCTCTACTCCTTGCTCTTCACAATTTCTGTTTCTAGGAAAACAAAGCTCAGAAGGGCTACAACAATATTTACACACATTGTAGGCACTATTATCTCAATTCACTTTCTTTTTTTTTTCTTTTTGGAGGGGGGAGGGCAGGGCAATTGGGCTTAAATGACTTGCCCCAGGTCACATGGCTAGTAAGCATTAAGGTTACTGAGGCTGGTTTTGAAATCAGGTCCTCCTGACTCCAGGGCCAGTGCTCTATTTGCTGTGCCACCTAGCCACCTCTCAATTCACTTTCTGTCTGAGAAATCAACACAAAAGACAGAGTGCTTCAGTCTGACAAAGTAACACTAACACAAATCAACAGAGAGTATGCTTCTATCTGACAAAGTAACACAAATCAACAGACAGAATGCTAAAATCACAAACATTCTCTCCTTAGCTCTGCTTGGTCCCACCTCATGCTCGAGCTTTTATCTGCTCTGCCCCTTCCTGTTCCACCTTTCCTGTTCCACTTTTTGGCAAGCTCCTCCCACTGTGGATTCCATGTGATGATGTTAAGCCTATTAAGGGCAGGGAAGGTCTCCAAACTCCTTTAGGTCTATTAAGAGCAACATAAATGCATACTGTTTCCAAAAGAGACTTGACACAATCAAAGGCAAAGTTCAAAGGCACTTGAATAGCTGAAATAAGCAGCAAAGTAATACTTTGCTTTCCATTAAACTACCTCACAAGGTCATTGTGGATAACAAATGAAATGATATTTAAAGTACTAAATACTTTGTTGTTGTTTAGTCATTTTTCAATTGTATCTGACTCTTAATGACCCCTTGCAGCATTTTTTTTTAGCAAAGATACTGGATCTGTTTGTCATTTTCTTCTCCAACTCTTTTTATAGCTGAGGAAAGTAAAGCAAACAGGCTCAAGTGGCTTGCCCAGGGTCACACAGCTAATACGTGTCTGAGGTTTACTTTGAACTCTGAAAGAAGAATCTTTCATATTCCAAGTCCAGGGTTTTATCTACTTCACCACCCAGTTTGATTATTCTTGTACTCCTTTTTCTCAATTCTATTTTCTTATCTCATTAAGATTAAAAAACAAATCCCTTAATCATCTCTCTATTCTTTTTCTTCTTTTAAACCAAATAGATTAAACAATATTTTAAAATATATGTAATATATTTATATCATATGTTTTATACATAATACATGTGTGTATGTGTATGTCAAGATAACCATTTCTCAATTGGGCATAGAGGCAATACTTGTTTTGTTTTTCACATATAGCTTCTACTAGATGGCAAGGACTCTCTACTTCTAAAATTCTGAATGTTCTGTCCGAAATCATTCTCATGCCTATTACATGCATAAGACTTCTCTCCTATATGCATCATTTAATTCCTTATATAAACTTTGTGCTTCAGTGCAAGGCAGTCTCACATTCATCATACTCATCGGTTCATTTTTATTTATTTTATTTCCAGAGCAAGGACTTACATTTGTTTTTGCATTCCTAAGAACTTAATCCAGTACCGTGTACACAATAGGTATTTAATAAGTATATGTTGAGTCAAAAAGAGACTTGATATTTCTGTCCCAGTATGAATTCTCTTACGTTAAGTCAAGGATCCTCTCTCACTGAAGGCCTTCCTACATTTATGACATTAATAAGGTATTTTTCTAATATGAATTTTCCCAAGTTAAGTAAGATCATTCCTGGAAGAGAAGACCTTCCTACACATATCACATCAATAGGTTTTATTCCATTTTGAACTTTTATGTCCATTTTGAACATCAAAAAAGATGAAGCCTATGGAGGTTTCCCATATTCGTTATATTCACAAGGTTTCTGTACATTATGAATTTTTACCTATTGAATAAGACTTTTCTTGCTACAGAGGAATATCCAACAAATAAGATACTTATTCTTTCCATAATGAATCCAATAATATTTTTTTCCTCAGTGTTCTGATGTTCCATAAACTTGAATCATACACTAAGGCTTTTCTCAAGTTTAACACAAAAAGATAGGATTTTACATATTTTTAGTGGGATAAGGGTTCAATAGAAATGCCCAGCATTTGGAAATGAATACCTGATTTCAGTCCTATTCTCCCAATTTGATGAGCTGGTGTTTTCTCTGGACTACAAGATGATTCACCTCATTCCATCTGGTTTGGAAAGAGCAAGTCCCAAATGGACAAGATGCCCATAATTCTCTGGACTTCTTATTTCAGTATAATTCCATCTCAGAAGGGTCTTAGAAAGACCAGATCCCTTATTGTCACTGAATCCTGGAGAAGACTGACTGTCAGAAGGACAGAGGGCATTCTTGCTTTGGTAAAACTCTTTTTGGGGAAGGACAGAAGTCACTGGTTGTCATCAAGCACACAGAGCAACTGCTAAGGAGAGGAACCAGCCACTCTAAGATCAATGTATTTTTCTTCTAAAGAGAACATATATTCTTTATATTTCATAAAGTATATTTCTCTTTCCAACCCAATGTTTGCTTTCTTGTTTTTGAAAATATTCACCACTTTGGATTTAGATTGTTCTATTTGTTTCTGCTATGGAGGCTAAAAATTTTGTTATTTGTTTCTATCATTTTCTCTTAATATTTTAAGTTCATTTTTGAAAATAAAATTCTAAAATATCCTGTTGTTCCACTTTTTAAATCCACAGTCAGTTTTATCATTATTTTTCACCATTCATTGGTTCATATATGAATGGCCTATAATTATTATTTTGATGAGTTTCTATTTCTTTTAGGTTTTGGGGGCTTAATTTGTTCATTCTAATCCTAGCATGTTCTTTGTTGATTTATCTGCTTGTGCTCTACTTAAAATAATAGTAATAATAATTATCTTCCAGTAAAAGCTTTAGTGATTTTTTTTAGCATTTTCCATTTATACACCCTTGTCATTTACTTTCTAATTCTTCTACCTTTTGAAAGTGAATATAGTAACAGAAAGCTATCTTTGCCTTCTTACATTTTGCAGTATTTACATTTCAATGTCCTCAATCCCTGTCCCTAATAGCTTCTAAAGGAAAAAGGGAAAAAAAAATCCCCCTCCCCCCCAGTTAGTTGTAGAACTTTTTCTTTCCAGAAATCTTTCTACTCTACACCAGTATTATCCATTTCTTAATAGTTTGACTGCACTGGATCTGCATCTATATTCACCACTTTTTGCAAGTCTGCTGGAAGATGGGTTTGGCACACTTGGCATAGTCTGTGCCCAACATATGGGATAACCTAGACAGCTCATAATTCCTCACTCCTTTTCAAATGAAGTAAATTTACAGGGTACATGAACACTGCTTGCTGAAAAGTGTTTGTGGAAGGAGAAAAGTCAAGGTACCCTAGCAATGTTTCTTCACAGAAGAAGAATACCTATTCTGGTCTTAAAAATAAATCATCAGGTTTGTGGTGTTAGGGGTAGAAAAGAGGTGCTGATTGAATAATTTAAGGATTAGAATTCTTCACTATTAATTTATAAAATTTGCTTTCTTAACATGTGAATTGAGCTATAGTAGCTTCACTTTGGGCATATTATTCCTATTTTTGAGTTTGTGATAGGATTATTATAAACCAAGATTCCCTTCTGGCTGTCTCGTTTTCATGCGGATTTAGGTATTTTCTTTTTTTTTTTTCCTTGAAAAGGAACAATGGTGATTCAAACTACTGATTGACCCAGAGACTGAAGTTTCAGTCTGTGCCTCCCATGATTCAGCTCCCTGGTCTCTGAATCTTTCACTCTCTAGATATATATAGCTTCTTGAGTGCCCAAGGGCATTAAAAAGCCCACCCATATGAAGTCAATGCCCTCAAGACTTAGCAAATACCCTTAGGCTACATGAGAAAGCACACCCTACCCTGTTTAGTAAACATATTACCATAAAGGGGGAGGGGGGGAGGGGAACAAGTCTATCCCAACTAAGGGCTATATATACTCTACCTGTTTAGTATTCTTCCTATGCCATGGTTAAGTAAATCCCTTTCCCTTTCCCTTCACTGTTGAATCAACTTTGAAATTGTCATTTCATTCCAGGACTAAATCTGAACTCAGAGTGTTAAGTCTAACCACTGCAGTTTTTTTGTTGTTCTTTGATTTGTTTTGTTTTGATGTTAGTGGGGACTGGAGAGAACATCTAGTCCTCATTCTCTTGTCATTTGATCCAGAGTGCTAGAAATGGGTAACTATTTAAGATGAATATACTGGTCAGGAATTATTTACTATCCTTTTAGATGCATAAACACACAGAGAGCCTATATCCTAGAATAGTTTACCCCTGGGGATCAAAACAGGAAATGTGAATTTGAATTGAAATGTGAGCTTATAGAAGAAGTAATACATTTATAAATGGAAAACTTTTAGCATTTCAGTATTAAATATTTCTTTCAAGTAGAACCAATCTAGTTTTCTTTAAGACAATACATTTTTTATATCACTGTGCTTCTATACAAACTATACAAAGACATATATAGTATGTATTTTGAGTTGGTTCTATCTATTAAGTCTCAAGGAAATGTGACATTGAAGAATCATTTTTTTTTCTGCAATGGAAATATGAAGTAGATATAGCTAGAGAAGTAGGACATTGAAAGCAACATATTTGTATAGATTCATAACATAGATTAAAAAGGTACTGTAAGGTTGAAAAGACTGAAAAATAAGCAGGCATATTTCAGAACAACTGAATGTAGAAAATTGGATATTGATTGAAATTGAATAGGATAAAGCAAAAGAAATTGTACTCAGGGAAATGCATTGCATTGAAAAGAAAATTAATATTGTGCCCTTATGTCATTTTTTTCTATAAATATTCTATGGGTAGAAAAGTCGATGTTGAAAAAAGAATACTCCAAAGTAATCAAGGTCAATAAAGTCAGATACATTTTACAAAATGTCAGAAGGATAGGATGATTAAAAAGCTAATGCAGACATAAAATTTTAAAAAGCCAAAAAAAAATCTTTAAAAATTATAATAGTGAAGAAACCTAAGTAACTGTTTTATTTCTACATAAAATAACAAAATTAAGTAACTAATAGTAGGTTTAGCAACTGTTTCCTGATTTCTTAAAATATAATATCCAAATTCTAATTTCTAGTTGGGACATTCAGATACCAATCATTCTTAAAATCTCCTTGATTTGATTTCTGTGTTAGTTTATCTTAGATACATTATATTTACTTCCTTTAAAATAATTTTTTTTTTACTTTAGTATTTCTTATTTTTTCATAGAATCATTAAGTTGTTAGGTCCAATTAATTTTTCAGACTCTTCTTAACTTAGGTAATATTTTGTACTTTTTGTGCTAATCTGTTATTTCTATTATTTATCTTTCCAAGTGTCTGACAAAGAACTGACACAAATAGGATTAAATAACTTGTCTGGGATTATACAGCAAGTCTCTGAAGTCACATTTGAACTCATGAATCTGAGAGTTTTGGATTCCAATCTTAGTACCCTATCCACTGCACCAACTAAAGGTACAGGGCAATTAAATAGTACTTATAACAGATCACTTTATCTGATCAGTCTTACATTTCCCAGCCTCCAAAAGGACGTTTACTGCAATCTGTTTCTAAACAATTCTCATGATCAGTCATTGACTTGTTCATTTGACAAATAATTATTGATTGCCTGAATAGAAAGAAAGAATTGACAAGTTTCAGGAATGGATCAAAGAGAAGGCATGTAAGCTTGGGCAAAATTTGTTCAATTTTTTTTTTCTTAAGGGAAGAAAGAGAATGGAACATTGAAAATTTACATTTCTAAGTCAAAAATTAAAAAAATTATTATTAAAAGGGCATTTTTTTTTCACTGAGAAGGGGGTAAGATCATCTATAAAACTTAATCTAGTTTCATGAAAACAGGTTATGCCATATTAACATTTTTGTGTAGTGTTATTAAACATACATACATATATATGTACATATGCATTTAAATATATACACATATATCCATATTTACTTTAGAAAGAAATATAAGGGATATAATTTACTTTTCAAGTTCATATCATAGTTTTACCCCCATCTTTTTTATGAGATACCCAATTATTAATAAGAATCTTAGACATACATTATAGACATATGAATAGGTTATAGGGGTCTATAGAAGGGTGTTTAGATTCATGGGAAAAGGAGAATAGGGGAGAGATCCTTGGAGGGTATAGGCAAGCAAAAGGAGGGCAAGGTAGCATAGAGGAGGCAGGAGGGATAGGAAATAAGAGATATGCACAAAGATGAGGAGCAGAATGTGTTTGGGAAAGTATATGTGTATATATACTTTGTATGTATGTATATGTATATATCTATAGCTATGAAGAAATATATCCACATTTAATAGCAGCCTTGTGGGAGGGGGGTAGTAAAAAAAGGCACAGTAGAGAAAAAAATAAATCTTATAAGGAAGCAAAGAAATGACAGACAGCTCTCAACAGAACATGTAGTATTTATCATCCATGCTTTCTTGAAATGAAAATTTATTGTTACATGTTTTGAATCCTTTCTTATGCTCTGCTATTCACATGCCATGCTTTTACTTTCTTTTCTTATTTTGTATTTAAGTTCCATTATTTAATTTTATGATAGGTTTTTTCTTCCTCTTCTCTATTCTGTGCTTGTGTTCTGGTGTTATTATCTAAAATAAAATTTAAAAAAAAAAAGAAAAAAGAGATATTGGGAATGGAATATTGGAAGAGATGATGTACTCGCACCAGTCAGATCGCCTCTGGATTGTTGTGTTCTGTCCTGGCTAATACTGTAAGTAAAGATACTGACAAGATAGTACATGATATGAAGAGAATGAACATGATGGAGTGCAAATGACTGTGAGGAACCCCCTAAAGTCATGATGGAAACTTATTGGTTAAAATACCTTTGGATATTAAGATTGATAAAGAGAGGGCAGCTAGGTGCCAGACTGAACAGAGCACAGGCCCTGGAGTCAGGGAGACCTGAGTTCAAATCCGGCCTCAGACACATAACACTTACTAGCTGTGTGACGTTGGGTAAGTCACTTAACCCCAATTACCCTGCAATGTCATTTGCTTTTGCTCATTATAAGGGATAGTGTGTGAAAGATTGTTCACTTTGGTTTCAGTGACCAAACTAGGGTCAATGAATTGAAGCTTCAAAGCAGCAAATTGTTGATGAAAGAATATGCATATTAGCCATAAGATGGTCCTCTGGTGAGGTCTGCCCACCCATTTCTTGGGCATGAGTTGGACTGACACTGTTGAAGTTTGGCAAAATTGGGGAATATGTGGTTATGTAGTATCAAGGATCAAGGCATTATTAGTATATATAGAATTGAAAAATATATAGTTCCTATCCCTTTGGAGAATATAGTCTTACAGTATTTATAGGACATATACACTAATTCCTATAGTACATCTAAAGATGAAGTGTCAAAAAAAAAGATATAAACTGTTCTCTAATTTCAGTAGGAAAAAAAATCTTAGAACTCTATCAATTTGGGAAAGTTTTTTTTTTTATAACATGACATTGAAATTTATCCTTTTTAAAAGAGTAAAATTACAATAGGTAGAGAAAGGAATAGAGGGCATTTTGGGAAAAAAAGACATTCTGAGTAAATATATTAAATCAGAAAGCGAGATCAAGCTCAGAAAACACTAATTAGATCCCCAACTTATTTACTAAGCAAGATTTAATAAAATATAATGATAATAATAATAATACTTATATAATAAGCAAGGCAGCCAAAGGGCGTAAAAGATAGAATGCTTGGCTTGGAGTCAGCAAGACCTAGCTTCAGATTTAACCTCGGACACTTACTACCTGTGTGACACTGAGCAAGTCACATAACCTGTTTATCTTAGTTCCCTCATTTGTAAAACAGGGAAAATAATAGTACCTGCTTTGGAGGATTGTTGTGGGGACCAAATGAGATAATAACTGTAAAGCATTTAACACAGCAATTTAATAAGCAATAAGTTCATTCAAGATATTATGATATAACTTGAGTGCATAAGTTTAAACAAAAGGGGGTGGGGAGTTGCTTTCAGAAACTACTTTCCTCTCCTAAGGAGGAAAAAGGCCCAAGGTGGGTTTAACAGGTTCAGGGTCTTCCCATAATCTTTGTGAAGCAGCGGAATCCTCTAGAACAGTCCTTTTAAGTAAAGGCCCTTTCTAACTACTTTTTATGCTGCCTCATACATCAGAAACTATAAGAGAGCTTTGAGTTTCATACTTCTTAACTCTACAATGCTATCAGGGCAGAGAAGCTACTTATTGTTCACCATGGGTACACATAATTATTCATCTCTGTTTATGCTCACTGGATTCTCAAAAAAAAAAAAATCAAAGAAAGTTATTTTAGACACAACAGTCAAAATTGCATGTTGATACATTGGTTTGATGTTTCCTTTTATGAAATGAACTCTAAAATGTACCTAATTTTAGAATAAGAAAAGTACAAACTCCCTTTGTCATGTTTTTATCTTTTTATTTTTATTTTTTAAAGATCATACTGTATCTATTCTTTGTTCTGTTGGACTTAACCAAGAGATATAAATTTTTGACCCCTAATGACCCTTTTGATTCACAATCTAGGATGATAGTAATTATTGGCTTTACTTCTTTTCTTCCACTGTCTTCATGTAGAGGATTAATCCTCTCAATTGCCATTTTATTGTGGCATATTATAGACTCACAGATCATAAATTTAGAGCTGAAAGAGACTTTAGGTGTCATTACTACAACTTTCTCATTTTACAGATGAGGACACTGAGACCCTGAGGGATGAAAATGATTTCCTCAAGGTCATTCAGGTAGTAAACAACAGTTGATTCCAGCACAGGTCCTCTATTAATGATACAATGCTCTTTCCCTTGAAAAGTCTCTCATTATGTTTTCCCCTGAAATACCTCTCTCATGGTGTTTTGTCAGTAATTTCTCTCTAATCCATGACATTTGTGAAATATATATTGAATCATACATAATCATTGAAAGTACATACTGATAGAGTTCCAGAATGCTGCTCCACACCCAGACGCCCATATGGACATATACATATATGTATCTATGTGTCTGTATTTACTAGGGATTAGCCATCGAATTTCACTCATATAGAACATCTTCAAGTGAGGAAACTCCCTCTATCAATGTAAATCAGCAGCTCCTCTGAAATAATAATCTTAGAGTGACCCTAGAGCACTGAGAGTTTCAGTAACCTGACCAAGGCTACACTTTGCCCCAGTTCTTACAGGCTTCAAGGCCAACTCTCTATCTACTACCCTTGCTGCCATGTGAATGTGTGTACATATATACAGAGCAACGCAGTGTAGTAGATGCACACATACATACATTTATATGTACATAAAAACTTATATGAAAATATATATGCATGATATACATACAAATGTGTATATGGATACTGCACATGCATATATTTGTATGTACACACATCTATTCTGCAACTATATACATGTGTCTATACTGTGCACATATATGTATGTATACATATGTAAATATATGGAGGTATGTTTTATGCTTTTAAAGTTGTATTCAGTCTTAAATGTTAATGTAGCTTTTTACAAATTTTCCACTTCCATTTTGAGTATCATCTCCAGCTTCTCCTGATGTTTTAGCTGTATAATACTAGTATAGTTAATTCTTAATTCTTCAGATAATTCATTTAACAGAGCTGCCCCTATAAGGTCAGGCCATGGTATTGACATTTGGTACTTGGCACTTAGCTTTTGACAATCTTCTGAATACATAAGACTAGAAGACCTAGATTTGATGGCTTATGCTTTCTCAATGCAGGGATCAGAATGCCTCTGATTCTTAATTTCTATACCAAACACTTGGTCTCCCGGAAACAGGATTAATCTAAATGTCTGAAGGCCTAAGTGAGAATCCTAGTCTTTCTAGAATGAATTCCGTGGTCATGGGCAAGTCACTTTTCCTTTATGGATATTATTGTCTTCAACTGTGAAATAGAGGAAATGATATTTGCTTTACTTACCTCCCTGGACATATATGTATTATGAAGATTAAATGAAGTATGTTTAGAACATATAATCATCACAAAACTATTAGGTATTAAATTATATAACTACCCTACTAGTGACTGGCAAATACTTCCTTTTCTTTGCTAGGGCCACATTAAGCAGCTTCTACCTGTTGAGGTCAGAGTTGGGAGAGCTGGTTCAGACTTGAAAGAATTCAGTTAGACCTTCTCTTTAGTCAACAGGACATTAACTGACACAAAAGCATACAGGCCTGAGAATTAGCAAGGGGCTAAACAAAGGCATTGATACAGGAAAAAGACCAGACTTATATAGACAGAAAGCTATATAACCTGTAGGATAATGATGTAATTTTTAGGGTTTCTAATGGGGGTTGGAGATGTAGGGACAGGATGAGGAAAATGAATGACACATGAGAAGGGAGACAGGAAATTTTATGACCCAGGATAGGGGGAGACAAGGAATTCCACGGTCCAGGACAGGGGGAAGTTTTATGATATTTCAATATAAGGGAAGAGACTTTAGGGCACCTTCAGGTTAGAGAATAAACTAGGGGCTTCACAGAGTACTAGAAAAGCAAGCCTTAATATTATTTTTAATCCTTAGGTATCCACATCATTTTCCCACTCAATCACTAGGCAGGAGAATTCTTTTGGGGAAAAAGGGGCAAAGGTCATTATCTTCAGTAGCTGCTTCCTGCTGAACAGTAGTGAAGAGCTCATTTCAGGGGCCAAGAATAGGTTGAGGAGGGTTTGTCAGCATGGGGGTGCAGAATGTGGTGCCAGCTGAATCCAGGGTAGAAAGAAGCAAACTACTTGGGGACACGAAGGTAGAAGTTGGTATCCTAAGAGTTGAAAGTGGAACTTCTGCAAAGAAGACACAAAGCAGACAAGGAGGTTAAACAAGCATAGACCAAACATAAGGGCAAGTAAAAATTAATAATAAAAGGGTCAGAATGGGGCAAAGAAGGGAGAAGAACCACGATCCCCAGGAGGAAGTAGGGGGAGATAACAGGCTGGAGTGGATGGCTTGTATCCAAGAGACTACTTGTAATATCTGAGTGCTCAAAAGACAAATTCTATGCAGGGTCTTCAGGGAATAGGGAGAGAGTTATGGGGAGGAAGCTAGTATCCTGGGAATGATGGTGACACATCCAGCACTCATGTACTCTGCCCTGCCCCACAGATTTCCTTATGTGAAATAAAGTAGTAGACTTCCAGTCCCAAAGAAACAGGCCTATTCCTAGGCACACAGTGGGAATCAGTGGGCTAGAAACAGAGGTAGGGTCCAGAACACAGCATAACTAGAGGGCACACAGGAAAGTTCCCAAGGAGAGGGGCTTCAATGCATAGTCTTCTTTGATCACTTTTCTGGCTAGTCACACCCTGCATCTTATCTCACATTTTACATTTTGCCTCCTGAGCAGTTCTGTCTGCCTCACCATCCACCAAAATGCTTTTGGGAGAGGGACAAAGGAGTTGTTCCTGCCTGAGTGGGGGTGTGGAGGGAAGTAAAATAAGGCTGAAGCAGCATCTAGGGGATAAGAACTTGGAATAGGTATTCTTGTTGCATGATGTAATGGTAATGGGAATTTGAAGATCTTCCCATCCCTTAATAAGCCTAAGAGAATTTGAGGACATTCCCTGATTTGATATACTCTGCCCCCTACTAGGCTGGATGTGGTCACATGGAGCCTGTGGTGGGAGGAGTTTCCTGAAGGGTGGAGCAGAGCCCAATAGGAGAAGCTTACTTAGGGAAGGCTTATTTTTCAGGAAGGCCCACACCTTGTTACTTTGTGTGAGAGTTGTGATGTTCTCTGACTCTGGAGAAGGCTATATATACCTCTGAGGCAGTTTTGCTTTGGGGCTCATTTGGGAAGAGTTGTGTGATTTGACCAGATGAGACTCTGGGCATCTGTTGAACCCCCCCAGCTTTGAAAACCCAGATATTGGTGCTTCCCTCTCTGGTAACTAACTGCATGTATGTAATGGTCAGAAGGCTAGAGACCCTGTCTGTTGAACTGTGTTATTTTTTCTGTGTATTTTTTTGTCTGCTTGCAAATTCTGTTTGTATTTTCTCTGACGTTCAGGGTGCTGACTTTTTCCCCTGAGCTAGGTAAATGATATATGTTTGATTAAAGTAAGATGGTTCAGTATGCAGGGCCCAAATAGAAGGAGCATTGAAAGTGATGTCAGAATAGAGGAAACCAAAGAAAAAACCAAGGGACCCATGATGCTACAATTTACTTTTGACATATAGGATTATCTGATCTTGTTATTTTCTTAGAAGTTTCCACTGTGATTCTAATTTCTTTAGGAGGATCATGTGGTATTGATGATCCAACTCTTAATGTAAATATAAGTAACAACACTTTGCAGGTGGAAGCTTTCTACCCTTGAGTTCAATAGTTAATACAGATGAATTTACTTATAAGAGACTGACTTTTACTCCAGTTATCATAAAAGACTTGGGAGGATCCATAAGGAATTAATTCCAAAACAGTGCATATCAATAAGTTGCTTATAATAAAACATGTTTTTGCCACAGAACACACAGTATAAGCAAGTATTATTTCCACAATAGTAACTAACTTTGAATGGAGTTGACTTTTCCATTAATACAGAAGTATCCCATAAGTTACCTCCCTCTAAGAAATTTGATTTCACTGAAATTCTTTTCCTCAAACTGATGATGTTTCTAATCTAGTTTCAGTGACTAATAGAATAATAGTCAGGTCCCTCAATTAGTTGTACCAATATTCAATTATTCTAACATCATTTTAAAACATTTGAGGACCTTATTTCATACAGACAAATATCTAGTAACTGGCAGATAATTAGGCCAAATACCCATTTACTAAGTTGTTCAAGATATAAAAAGGAATATAATTTTAGAATAAATATCTCAGATATTAAATACACACTTTATTACAGTAGCCTAAATGTATCCCAGCCTTAATCTATGGGATAATGATTCAGTATTGTGTTTGTACCTTTGTTTGACAAATTTATTTTCCCTTTGTCCCATCATTTCCATATCATTCAGAAAGAACGTTCTATTCCAGGGATTTACTAATTTACCCACTTGTTTGGGGTAAGGAATGCCTACATATTCAGATGTGAAATCAGCAAGATTTCACCTATGTGCATTGTGCTCAAATATCTTTCACTACTACTTGCTTTGATTACAGAAATTTGCCATCAAAAGGAAAGGCAAGGACATGATTAGATAAAAGATCACAGTTTTCAACCATGCACTATCATTTGTACCTCATAGCCAGACTCAGGAATAGTGAGACATAATTAAGTCAATAGACTTAATGATCAAGACCTTTTCAGGGAATACAATGGGGAAACTGAGGAAGGAGGATCCCATCTTAGATTGAGGCTGACTGTCCTCTAAGCTTTTCCAGATGCAGATCTCCACCTGTAACAGTCACATTCTCTTTGAGTAGCTTGTGCCATTTCTCTCACATCATGGATTATCGACTATTGATGGATGTTTATGATCATTCAGATAACTAAAATAAAACCTGTTATAATTCCAAGAGCTTTTATTTCAGATGGTAAGGTTCAATAATCAAAAATTTTACCATGATTTACATCCCAAATTTAAACTTGTCCTCATGCCAATCACTAAAGATCATTTCTATATACCTGCAAATTCCCAGCATGCCAAGTTCCTTGTTTAGGAACTCTATAACCCAGACAATTTCTTTGGCAAACTTATAAAATTAGGGAGGATGGAGAGGGACCCCTGAGAATGGGCTGCCTTATACACCCCGTCTCTCCTTTGAGCAGTTATGGGCTGTGCTTTTGACTGGCCCTGGGGACTGCTCCTTATGGGCAGAACCCTCCTTTCCATACAATACACACAGAGACACACACACACATAGAGTTATCAATTACCAGCTTTAGGTTTTAGCATTGAAATATAACCAGCAATCTTAGAATTTTCATAAGTGATAGCCAAATTGTTTTGTCTGTAACAAACAATAAACTTCAGATGACATCAATTGCATTTCCAGATCATGTAAAAATTATTGATAGAAAGATGAACTAACTGTCTTACCAAGTGCAGATGACAACTGGCTGTCTTCTTTACCTTGACCCATCCCCCTTCACCCTCTCCCCAGGGCCATGGCTGTGTGCTGAACCTGGATACTTGTCAGGCTGTAGCTGCTGACCTTTCACTCTCCCTCTTCTCATCAGGTGAGGGAGGTGAATTTGTAGGTGGGGGGAGAAGTGAAACTCCCTTTTTTCCTAATCTCATCTGGGATGAGAGGAGTTTATAGAAAAACTCCAAGGCTGTTTGCAATCTTACTGATACCTTCTTGACTCAAGGGGAGGGAGTGGCAGAAGGGAGTGATGTGGTTGTAAGGAGATGTTTCAAAAGTCCTTAATGATCAATCACAAAACCTCCAAAATGCTTTAGCGGTTCTAACTCTTCACTGTTGTAAGTTTTCATGGCCCTGTCAGAGCCAGAACTACGGAAAGAAGAATCTCAATTTTTTTATTTGCTAACTTAGGGGGCAACTCTCAAGGAAGTCTCACTGAGACCAAATGTGAGGATCTGGAAGCTAGGAGAGAAGGGTGATCCTTCAGGCATGAGACTGGGTACAGAGAGTCTTGGGGTGTAGAGGGAAGGGAATAGTTGCAGTTTTCCCAATCCCTAGTGACAAGAGAATTGAGAGAATTGGGCTTACCATTAGGGAAAGGGCTTTGGAAGATATGTGCAGGTCCATGGCCTTGAAACGCTGGACCAAGAAACTGAGAGTGTCAGGCCACATGAGAGACAGCCTTGTAACTGTCTGCCCTAATGGGACCTGAGAGTCAGGTACAAAAAGCACTTCTAAGCCTTCCTAGGTGCTTGGAGAGCAATCCCAACTGCAGAGTGAGAGAGGGATAGAGAGAGGGGAGGCTGACATACAGTCCAGTCTTGGCTGGAAAGGATCTATTATAGCCCCTTGTCTCTTTTATCTTTGAGACTTATCCGGCAGGGGAGGGGAGGAAAATACAGTAGAGAGAAGGCTTATGTATAGGCAGATTTTCCAGGTGCAGGGGCCCACCGACTTACCTCCCCCATCATCCCACAGGGGAAGGGAACCCAGGGTGCAGAGACCCTGATACCAGGGAACAGGGACACCCAAAGAAAACCAGGCACAAAGCCCCACCTCCTGCCTCCCCCAACATCCCATGGGGGAGGGGAAGGAACAACACAGGGTAAACCATGGTACAGGGTAAAAATCTACTCAAGCTGAGCAAGGTGCCTTTTTAAGTTTTGGAGACCAAATTTCTTACTAAGTTTGTTTTGTTTAGAAATCCCCTTCATAAATTTATCTTCTAGTCAGACTGTGTTACAATGAAACACTAGACTCTTTTCCTTAAGATATCCTCCCAAAATTTGCCTCCTAGCAGCCTTCTAGCAACTTCTCGCCACTCATCTCAGCATCCCAGGACAGAGGGAAGAAAACAAATATGACTGACCCAGCACAAGGGCATCCCTTTTTATGGGGGTCCACAGTCCCACTGACCACCCAGAAGTCAGTGAAGTTTCAGACACTGATGGCAGTGTATGGGCATTCCTGGGGCCTCTCAGCCAGGGAGACAATAGGAGAAGAAAGGTCTGGCACAGAGAACAAAGAAAAGGATGGTTACCTGTTTATCCCAATGGGTAGGAGAAGATCATTGGAGTACAATTAAAATTCAGAACAGTGGATTACTGCACCAAATTGTTGAGGTCAAACTTGGGAGAGCTGCTTCAGATTTGAAAGAATCCACTTAGAGCTTCTCTTTAGCTAATGGGAGCTTTATTGATGCAAAAGCATACAGACCTGGAATTTAGCAAGAAGCCAAACAAAGGCATTGATATAGGAAAAGG
This sequence comes from Petaurus breviceps papuanus, assembly GCF_028583685.1. Lineage (NCBI taxonomy): Eukaryota > Metazoa > Chordata > Mammalia > Diprotodontia > Petauridae > Petaurus > Petaurus breviceps. The sequence continues at coordinate 4,806,799 of NW_027187278.1, read as the reverse complement.
ACCAGACATACAGACAGACTTATACAGCCTTGTAAAGACAATCATGAGCAGCTCTACTGAGCACTGCTGCTGTGAATAACTTTAAGGATCTAATCACATAGTATAGTGAATTTGTTATTTATTCAGGAATAAAGTAAAGCAAAACATTCAAAAAAACTAAAGCATATCATTCACAACATACTAAGGTGGCCACATAATCTTAAACAAAACACATCATTTAGTAAGTCACAATCTCCTCAATCAACATAGAGTGCCCAAATCAAGTCTTCTTTCATCTTGACTCCAGGCTGGCTTCCAATCATCCTTAAGTCAATCATCTTTAAGGGGTAGTGGAAAGTACAAAGGACATCCACCCCTAGGTCACAGTAAATTACAACATCATCAGTCAGCACTGAGTACCCAAGTAAAATATCCTTTCATATGAACTGAGGCTGACTTCCAAACCCCATGGCTCCTCTTCCACCTCCCAGCTCTTGCCTGGATTAACCTGGACTATAGCCTGGGTTCACAGGTAGGCAGCTCTCCACTCCTGTTCCATATAGCAGCTCATGGGGCCTGCTCTACTCCAAGCTCTTCACATTTTCTGTTTCTAGGAAAAAAAAGCACAAAAAGGCTACAACAATATTTACACACATTAGTAGCACTATCATCTCAATTCACTTTCTGTCTGAGAAATCAACACAAATTGACAGTGCTTCTGTTTGACAAAGAACACTAACACAATCACCAGACAGAGTGTTTCTGTCTGACAAAGTAACATAGTTCAGCAGAAAGAATGCTTCTCTCTGACAAAGTAACACAATTCAACAGACAAAATGCTTCTGTCTGACAAAGTAACACCAAGACAGGACAACAGGCAGAACAACAGACATTACAAACATTCTCTCTCTTAGCTCTGCTTGATCCCCAATCATGCTTGTGCTTTTATCTTCTCTGCTCCTTCCTGTTCCACCCTTCCTGTTCATCCCTTTCAGCAAACTCCTCCCACTGTGGGCTCCATGTGATGACCTTAGGCCTACTAAGGGCAGGGAAGATCTCTAAACTCTCTTAGGCCTATGAAAGGCAGCACAGTATATACCATTTCAAAAAATAAAACTTGAAACAATCAAAGGTGAGGCTCAAAGGCACTTGAATAGCTGAAACAAGGAGCAAAATACTACTCTGCTTGCCATTACAAGTTGTGGTATGATGATGTAATTTTTAGGGTTTCTAATGGGGGATAGAGATTTAAGTTCAGGATGAGGAAGATGGATGACACAAGATAAGGGAAACAATGGAAACTTTTTGACCCAGGATGGAGACAAGGAATTCCATGGTCCAGGGAGAAATTTTGTGGTATTCTAAGATACAGGAAGGGACTTTAGGGTGCCTTCAGGTTAGAGAATAAACTAGGGGCTTCACAAAGTACTGGAAAAGCAACCCTTAGTATTATTTTTAACCCTTAGGGATCCACATCATACCTACTATGAATCTTACTGTTAACATTTCAACTCCCTCCATCCTATATTAATCTCCAGCAGGCTCTGCATGTCACATTAAATCCAGGAGTCTAAATATCACTAGACTTTCCCTTTTGTTATTATTCATAATTAGGATAATTATCAAAGGTAATTTTCATCAGAATTGGAATTTAAAATACTGATTTCACAATGATCCAATGTAATTTAATTAAAATCAGTGGATATCAGATCTACAACAGATTCTACAGATCACCTAATCTATGACACTGATTTTACAAAAAAAGAAACAGTGGCCCAGGGAGATAAAAACATTCAACAAAGGTCACACAGCTAGTCAAAGGCAATGTTGAGAGTAGAAACGGTCTCCTGACTCTCACCCCACTGTTCTTTCTGGCAACTTAGAATGGATACAAACATTGTATTTCATTTTTTTTTCTGTGATAATTCTTTTGTGCCTCTATAGGAGAACAAAATACTATAATGAGCTAATTGAACAGATAAAATGGAATTACTGTTTCTCAACCAGAGAAAATGTGAAAATATTCTTTTTCAAACAAGTGACATAAATAGATGATTTTTCTTTTTTCCTCTGAGTTAAAGAATGAAAGGGTTTCAATAGCATCTGATTTGGTATGGTATGGTTATGCTTTATTCTTCCATGTGAGATTTATATCATGGTTTTTGGACTGAATATACATCAAGTTAAAGAGTTTTGTTTCACTGTAGCCATTGCAAGAACAAAGCAAGGATCTAAATAAATTGTCTCACATTCTCAGGACCAGCAAGTTGTTATTCAGCTGTGTGTAATTTGATCTAATTATATTAATAAATGTAAAAAATAATACCTAATCAAGTCAAGCATGCCCAATACAGATAACTTATACAATATAATTTCCGTATTCATCCTTGCTTTGAAAAACTGATGCTTCATTCATGCTAATTAATTTATAATGATTATGTTCCCTTAATAGAATACTATGGGTTAACCTGTTCAGAATAATAGTTTTTTTGATTGATCTTTTTATTGATCTACTTAACAAATCACAATAGATTTTGTAACCATGGCTCATTGTGAATGGTATGAGGATTAAATTTAAACAGCTTTCTTGATTGATATCCACAATAAGCCTCAAAAAATGAAAGAGGAAAAGCATAAGTATAGAATTTCATAGCTGGGTGTGGCATTTCAATGCGGAGAGATTTTGTTTGGTCAAAAACATGAAAAATTAATTGGCTTAATAGTAAAAATTAATTTAACATATTATTCTTTCAACATCCCAACAAACAACCAGCAAAACTGATTATTTTTAGTTTGTTGGCTAAATTATTTTTATATTAGGTAAATATAAACTCTCTGTGGAAAAAGGTCTACTTAGAATAGGACTTTTTGGTATTATGGAATTCCATTATTCTACATTTAGGGACATTTACCTTTGCATTTCAATTACTTCCTGACATCAACTATGTTTAGCAAAAATACAATTAGAAACACGTGTGTATATATGTGTATATGCACATATGTGTGTATGTGGGTATAACCACACATATATCAATATATTACTTTATCTGTATACATATTCAAAGATTCCACCACTAAAGTCTCACTTGGATGGCAACACTGTTAACCTGGGTTCTCAAGCATTATTCCAACCAAAAATGCAACACTAAAGGAAAAAAAAAAACAAAACAACAAACTACCAATTTAGAAAGGGTTCAAATTTGATATCAGTAAAAAAATGTATATCAGTCTTAGAAGATCTCTAGCTAAACAATGAGAAAGTTCAAAAGAAAGTAATGATTTTTTCAGGCATATTACCCCATAAAGATTATCTTCTAAGACACAGAAGGGTTGCAATCTACATTAGGGAATTCAATACCCACATTAAAAATGTTGGTTTCGTAATAACTCTTAATATTCCTGGTTACCCCACTAGTTAACACTCTTTCATAGAATTAACTTTTTGTTCACTACTGTTCAACTCTTTGTGACCCCATACAGGATTTTCTTTCAAGATACTGGAGTGATTTGCCATTTCCTTTTCCAATGGATTAAGGCAAACAAAGGTTAAGTGACTTACCCAGTTAATGTGTATCTGAGGCTGTATTTGAACTCAGGTCTTCCCAGCTCCAGACTGAGCACTCTATCTACTGAGCCACCTAGTTGTAGATAAATTATCTTGAATTACTCATCATATATTTTGTGTTTATTTTTTTGTGATCTGTCATTTGCTATAATGCCTCTCCGGCCACAAATGTTGGCTTCTTAAGGGCAAAAACAATTACATTTTTTTAATGCATCTCTAGCTCCAAGTACAATGCCTTCTTAAATACAAGTAGACACTTAAAGGTATATAGCTGAACTGCTGTGAAATTTTTTGTTATTTTTCTGAAAATGGAACATTTGATTATTTGAAGTCTCTGGCATCAATGAGAGAACACTGCTGCTAAAAACAAAACAAAAATATAAAAATATAAATAAATATGCCAAAGTAATGAATAGATGGTTGGTCTTTTCTTCTGGTGAGATACTCATCCATTTTCTTCCATGAATCCTTCATAGAATATCTGCCAAATTAATTATTTAAATATATTTATGCATATTTGTATTTATATATACCTACATAAACATATATTTACATATAAATACAAATGAATGGTTTTATATAGTGCTTATTTATATATTAAGACTTCAATAAACTATGTTTATGTACATATATATGTATGTAAGGAAATTTTCACTTATCATGTAATGAGAATAAGAGTAAAATGGATAGTCCTGATTTCCCCCAATCAGAGGCTGTTTTTTTCTACTCATTCTCAATATTCAATTACCCAACCTTCTCTCTCTCTCTCTGTCTGTATTTTTATATATGTCTATATTAAATATACATATTTAATGCAATCTTTCACTCAATTTCTTGAGCATGTCACAACTAGTAATGACAGGGCTTCTTAAATTTTTTCTACTTGGGACCCTGTATAGCTAAGCATGAACAGCTCTCCTGAGGACTGCTGCTGTGAATAACTTTAAGGGTATGATCACATAGCATAGAGAACTCTCTATTTAATCAGCAATAAACTAAAGCAAAACATTCATAGAAACCAAAGTACAACATTCACAACAATATAACATAACAACTTATTACTAAGGTGTCCACAAAGTCTTAAAAGATAATTCAGTAAATCACAATCTCAATCAATCAATATAAAGTATCCATCTAAAGTCTTCTTTCATCTTAATTGGAGGCTGGCTTCCAATCATCCTTAACTCAATCATCCTGAAGGAATAATCATCCTTAAGGAGTAGAGGAAAGTGCAAAGGTCTCCTATCCCTAGGTCACAGTAAGTCATAATCTTTTCACTCAACACTAAGTACCCAAGTAAAGGTCCTTTCATCTTGACTCAAGGCTGACTTCCAAACTTCACACCAGACTCCATAACAGCAATAATAGCTAACATTATTAGCTTGTGAAGTGGCAAGCACAGTGCTAAGTGCTTCAAAATTATTAATTCATTTGATTCTCACAACACTCCTGGCAGGTTTGTTTATTATGACCTCCATTTTACAGATGAAGAAACTGAGACAAGCAGAGGTTAACTGTCTTGCCCAAGGTCACAGAGCTAGTTGGAGGTTGCATTTGAATTCAGTTTTTTTATTTTGTTTTTCTGAATCAAGGTCTAACATTCTATCCACAGCACCACACAGTTGTACAGAATTTTAAGGTTTTAGAAAGGGTGTAATATACAAAAACCTTGCTCATTAGGGTTTCACTTACCTTTATTTGTGTGTGTGTGTGTGTCCCCTCTCAAGTTAAATTTTATTGGAATTCAATTAAACTTCTAAATACATATCAGTTTTTTGCTTTATATAGAAAGGAAAATATACACGTCTATGTATCTATGTGTCTGTGTATTTATCTACACACATATATTTATATAAACATGTGAAATATATGTACACATATTATTTAAAGTATAATGTATAGTATGCATTCATGTGAATGTGTACTAATGTCCATATTAATACAATACAATTCTACATGAATATAATACAGAAATTTGCTCATTGCTTTAGTGAGCAGGTATATATTACTGCAATGAATTGCTATTTTTTTTTAAGCAATCAGGGTTAAATAACTTGCTCAAGGTTACATGGCCAGTTATTTCTGGATGGGTGCTAAGTATCTGAGCCCAGATTTGATCTCCAGGTCATTCACACACTGGAGCCAGAGCTCTTACTCTCTGTGCTACCTGGCTGCCCCGAATTGGTATTTTTCTTTCTCAGATATCTGATTCATCCAGATGAAGATGGAATTCTTCTATAGATTGTAAGGTTTATATCAATATCAATATCTATATATGTATGTGTATATATATATATATAGTACTATATATGCAGAGAGAGATTGATTTATTGATACATATTCCTTTATTTTCAATCAGTACAGCTATTTATTTTAAACTCCATTCAATTTACATAATAAAGCAGAAAGTCAATGGTAAATGATCAGTTACTTAAATTAAATATAACATAATCGCCTGATATAGAAGATAACAGATGGGATATCAAATCTTTCTTCAAATAGGGTACAGCTTTTATAAATTATTATTGACTTGTGCTCTCTAGTATGCCATAAGTGGCAAAGATCTCCAATTATTAAAAAGCATCATAAGGAACTGGCTTATTGCTACATGATAGTAGTAAGATTTATTAAAACATAAATAGCATAATTATGTTACAACACTAAATTTATAATATGCTTTTAATGGCATGCATTTGCATTCCTCCCCCAAAAAAGGATAATTGAAAATATATTTTATGTATATTACACTTGGCATACACTACTTTTTTTTTTCTTAAGTATAATGGGCAACATAAAGCCTAACATTACTGAGGGGAGATAAATATGAAATGGCTAGGAAATACCTATCATTATCACCATTGTTTTCATCATTACTAACATCCTAGTACCATTTCTATTGTATGTTAGGATTATAAAGAAACTTTTTCAAAACAAGCTTGTGAGGTCAGTAGTACAAACACTATTCTCATTTAACAAATGAATGAAATAAAGTTTAAAGGCTGATTAGTCAAAACGACACAGCTAATATGAAAGCTGTAATTTGAATCCAGGTCTTTTGTCTCAGAGAAAGAAATAACCAATTTGAATCCTTCCCCTTGTGACTTTGATCTCATTCTATCCCATCTCCTGTGCTAACTTGCTCTTCTCTTCCCATAATTTTCCAATGTCCAGTCCTCCTGATCTATACATCTCACCATTGGCCCAGATGGCTACGGGGGCGAAAGTGGGACTAGTGACTTTGTCCAATGTGACTTAAATCCAATTCACTTGCATGTCATGGCATCACTTCCCCAATGTCATGGTCATCTTAGAGAATGAAATACAAAAAGCAATCTCTGCCATGCTACTGATTCTATCTTTTCTACATTTAAATATACTCAGTTCTCCCTAGCCTTAAAGATTTCACTTTACTCTTCTATCCCCTCAAGCTATTGTCCCAAACCTCCTTGCTTTCTCAGTGAAACTCCTAAGACAGAACAAAGCTAAGTATGCTAATTGCTCATAACTTTCCACCTCCTGCTAACTATTTAGAAAATTGAAATCTGGCCCTCATTCCCACCACATGAGAGAAATTGATTTCTTTAAGGTTGTGAATGATCTTTTTTCTCAGACCTTAACCTTCTTGACATCTTTGTAGCATTTAAAACTTTTGAATACCCTCTTCTTCTAGATACTCTGTTCTCTCTGGGTTTTCCTAATAGTGCTATATGTTATTTTCTTATTTGTCAAGCTTATCTTTCCCAAGGGTCCTACTCCTTCTCCTGATTTCCCTGTTTTCTCTCATGGGCTTCTCCAACTTTTCAGTCATCTGGGTTCACAACCCAGGAATTATTTTAAGCTATTCACTTTTCTTCCCATTCCCTCTTACACACTCTTATTACATAAGTTCATATTGTCCTGTTTGTGTGAGAGAGGTGAAAACTTCTCAGAGTATACTCTATAATGGAGACAGTGCTCTAAACTCAAGCTGGGCTCCAGCTGCAGTTAGACCTAAGTTTTGCTTTTGTAGTTTAGGCTTTGGCTGCAGTTAGGCCTAAGTTTCACTTTCACAGTTAGGCTTCCTCTGTAGCTAGGCCTAAGTTTCACTTTCACAGTTAGGCTTCCTCTGTAGCTAGGCCTAAGTTTCGCTTTTGTAGTTGGGCTTTGGCTGAAGCTAGGCCTAAGTTTACTTTCATAGTTAGGCTTCGGCTTCAGCTAGGCCCTAAGTTTCATTTTTGCAAACTTACCCCTCCCCTGCTTTCACCCACTACCAAATAAGGTATCAAATGCTTTCACTGGTTTTCATTGGCTGAAGATTATTTCCTTGCTCATTGTATCTGGGTTGATTCCCAAGCTAGATTGTGAGGCTGAGCTCTCAACCAATTAGGGCAGTGGGAGGGGTTGCTTGTATTAGGCTATATAACCAAGATTTTGCTTTCTGTAGCCAGCCTCCCTCCACTGGTTGGTCCTGGTGAAGGTGACACTCCCTTTCTTGCAAGAACTGAATAAATCCTTTCTGTTCCTACCTAGAGAAGCCTCTGAGGTTTTTATTAAATTTTAGATAGGGTTTTCATCCCACACATATTGATTCCAATTTCTCCAGGTCTCTTTCACATATTCCTCCTTCCCTACTTATACCATAACCACTCTAGTCTAGGCCCTTTTCACTTTTCTTCTATATTTAGACAGTTCAATTATGCACTGGATAGAATTGTGTACCTGAAGACACAAACACATCAATTCAAATGCAGACTCAGACAACTGGACATCTCATTTAACATCTGTCTGCTTTGGTCTCCATATCTGTAAGATGGAGATTATTATAGCATCTTCCTCTTACAGTTGTGAAGATAAAATGAGACAATATTTGTAAAATTCTTTACAAACCTTAAGTGCTAAATTCCAATTATTATTGTTAGATTCTTGCAACATTCTAGTAACTATCTTTTATCTCCCCAATGTCTTCCCTCCTAATAAATTTTCCATACCTGCCAAATTGATATTGTCATGTTTAGGTTCAGTGGTCCCTGTACTAGTAGGAGTAATGTGATAATTGTATGATATTTTGTTCTTCAGGGCCTTGAGACTTGCTAGAATATCTGATTTAATGATTGATGTATTTTCTACCCCTAAGTACAATATAATACCATGTTGCTTAAAACATATTACATGACATATTTTTTTCCTTCATTCAAAAAATGTGTTATTAACTATGAGTATCATTTGTCAATTTCTCATCATATATAAATTAAACATGTACTATATCCAACTCACTGTGATAGGCTATGGACTTATGGAGACAAAAGTGAAACAGATTCTGTCCTTAAAGCATTTACATTCTGTGAAGGAAAAAAAAATTCTTTCAGAAATATAAGTAAATATTAAACATACTGAGTAAATGAAAAGTGTCTGTAGGCAAGGCTAACTTGAATTTAAATGAATTTTATGACACCATGTTTAAGTTTATGAATAATGATTAAGATGAATAAGATTCTATGTTTTGATTTAACTATCCATAATTTTCTTCCATTTAAAAGAAATGTGTTTAATACCAACAGTTTTTTTTTCCCCCTGATATGGCTGTGAGCCATCAAATAAATAGTACAGTTTATAAATAACTGAATAGGATTGAGTAGTCTCCACTCTATCAAGGATATAAAAGATAAGCCCCATAAGTAAGAAATGTGTACTCAAAAATGATGAACTGGTCATGTAGAAAGAGCAAAGAATAATTGGCCAGTCTGTAGTCTCTAGGACTGTCCTCATAATGTCAAGAGAGATAAAAGGAGGTGCTCCCCCCAGCATATTGGGTAGATCCTCCCTAGCTTGTGCAAAAATATGGGAAGGCATGGACAAAAATCATAAAGTACGGAGAGGCATGGGATAGCTTATATGTCTTTCATTGGAAGAAATGTCCATTTAGGTGAGATCCTATATCTCTATGATATTATAGTATTAAAATCGATAATTTTCAACAAATGGATTTGGTACATTAGATAAAAAGTATTTTTATCTCTCCTTAATATCCTTTTTGTGTCGCTCTTTATACATTCTAATTAAATCTTTAACTCAGACAAAAGGCCTTTCAAATTAATTTAAAAATATATCACTGAAGAATCAGGTGGGTAGAAAATAGCATCTAAAATGTACTTTGTGCCCAACAGTTGAATAGTCAAGATAATTGCTAAAACTGTGTCTGGTGCTGAAGAAAGCATGACAGACAAAAAAAAAAGGAATTTGTTGGTATATGATTCTGAGAGAAACTTCCCAAGTACTAATACCAAGGATTCTCAATCCCAACTGCTGATCATGCTAAATCATGTCCAATTGAGTAAGCTTTCTTGTTTTCTATTTTTTTTTTTTACTGAAGACAATTTTCTCTCAAGATCTAAACAGAAATCACCAAATTTATTATGTCTCTCTACTTATAAGTCACATTTGACCTGGTATTGCCAGATGACTGAAATGACTTTGCATTACATGATCTCTGATTTGGGGATTTTACTGAAGCCCTATGTTTTCTTCACACTAAAGAGCTTTTTTTTTTTCATTTAGAAAAAGATTCTTTTGAAAGAAAATGTAAGGTTATTAAGTATAATTAAATGCAAAAAATATATAATTATATTCTGGGAACTAAAGAGAGTTTTCGCCAGTCTGAATGTTTTCTACTAGTTGGGTATAAAAGCATGGCATTCATTTCCCTAGTAATAAGAACCCTTAGACACAAAAGTCATCACAGATGGAAAGGAAGTAATAAAAGACTCAGAAAGAATTCTTGTTTTGCTTGACTATTGAATAGACAGTGAAAATTAGGAACTTGATCTGTTTGGATTATGATGGAAATTATAAAATATAAATATTGTTGAGGTTTAATAAATCACTACTTATTTAAGGGAAAAAAGATGCTGAGAGATACCTATAGTCATTAGAAAGCTGAAAAAGAGATGCATAAGATAATTTCTTCTATCTTATATAAGTCGGAAGACTGAGAATTCAATGGACAATTTTGGTGTCACATTTTAAATGATTGTCTGTCTTTGTTTTTAAGAATAAGTATTCCCAGGGGTGTCTAGGTGGCACGGTGAGTATCAGTGAGGACCCAAGTTCAGTTCCGGGCTAAGACACTTAACACCCACACAAAAATAAACTAGCCTGTAACCTTGGGCAAGTTACTTAACCCCAATTTGCCCTCCAAAAGGCAAAAAAAAAGAATAAGTATTCCCACCTCACCTAAGCATAAAGTACCCAATTCTCACTGGTCCAATTTCCCTCTGATTAGCTCAGTAGCTCTGTCCTCCTCTGTTTCTGACACAGACCAGTTTGTGTCTCCTTAGAAAACCTATTGTGTCACCCAGCCCCTTCCTAGGATCTTTCCACAGTAATGTAGAACTTCATATGGACACCTGAGAGGGTCAGGCCTCTTCAGCTCAGAACTTCTAAACTCAAGAGATTTCATAGCCTCAGACTCCCTGGTAGCTGAAATATGGGAGTGTGCCATCATAACTGACTTAAAATGATTTTAAGAAAATATATTACATATCTGAAAAAACAGCAATGGTCAAATGGAAAATAATTGAAGAAAAAATGAAAAAAATAATTCCTTAAAAATTAGAATGAAGTAAATGGAGGTTAATGACTCTCAGAGAAATCAAGTCATTATAAAAAAAAGAATGAAAAATAGAAGACAGCATGAAATATCTCTTTGGAAAAATAACTGACCTGGAAAATAGATCCAGGAGAGACAATTTAAAAATTATTGGACTACCTGAAGACCATGTTAAAAAAAAAAGAGCCTCAACATCATCTTTCAAGAGATTATCAGGGAAAAATATATTTATATTCTAGAACCAGAGGGTAAGATAGAAATTGAAAGAATCCACCAATCCCCTCATGAAAGAGATCTCAAAATGAAAACTCCCAGGAATATTATGGTCAAATTCCAGAGTTCCTAAATCAAACAAAAAAATATTACAAGCAGCCAGAAAGAAATAATTCAAGTATGGTGGAACCACAATCAGGATAACACAACATTTACCAGCTTTTACATTAAAGGACCTGAGGGTTTGGAATATGATATTCCAGAGGTCAAAGAAACTGATTAAAACCAAGAATCACCTACCCAGAAAAACTGAGTGTAATCCATGAGGGGAAAAATAAATATTCAGTGGCTTAGAGGAATTTAATGCATTCTTGAGAAAACATCAAAGTTATATAGAAATGTTTTTCTTTCAAATATAAGACTTAAGAGAAGTGTAAAAAGATAAATAGGAAAGACAAATCACAAGGGACTTATTAAAATTGAGCAGTTTATATTCCTACATGAAAAGATGATACTTGTAACTCATGAGACCTTTCTTATTATTAGGTTAGTTGGAGGGAATATATATAGACAGAGGGCACAAGGTGAGTTGAATATGAAGGGATGATAGCTAAAAAATAAAATTAAGGAATGAGAGGAGAATGTACTGGGAGAAGGAAAAGGGAGATCTAGAATGGAGTAAATTATCTTACATAAAAGAGGCAAGAAAAGTTTTTACAGTGGAAGGCAAGAGGGTGACAGGGAATGAGTCAACCTTACTCTCACTAGGAATCAGTTTTTAGGAGGGAATACCATACACACTCAATTAGGTATGGAAATATAGTTTGACCTACAGGAAAGCAGGGGGGAAAGGGATAAGAGAGTAGAGTGGTAATAGAAGGGAGGGCAGATTGAGGGACGGGGAATCAGAAGCAAACACTTCTGAGGAGGGACAAGATAAGAGAAAAGTGTAGAATAAATGGAGGTCAGGATAGGATGGAGGGAAATTTGGTAATCTTTTGGAACATGACTATTATGGAAGTGTTTTGTGTGACTATACATGTATAATCGATAACAAATTGCTTGCCTTCTCAATGAGGGTGGGTGAAGAGGGAGGAAGGGTGAAAATCTGGAAGTTATAAAAATGAATGTTAGAATTGTTTTATACATGTAACTGGGAAATAAGATACACAGGCAATAAGGCATAGAAATCTATCTTACCCTACAGGAAAATAGGAGAAGGGAATAAGAGAAGGGAGGGAGTAATAGAAAGAAGGGTAGATTGAGGGAAGAAGTAATCAGAAGCAAAACGCTTTTGAGGAGGGACAGAGTGAAAGAAGAGAGAAAATAGAATAAATGGGGTAGGGGAAATAAGAGGGAGGGAAACATAGCAATAGCATCTGTAGGGAAAAAAAAAGTAAATTTCTCTTTTAAGGACCTAATTTTTCTAACCTACAGAGAACTGTGTAAAATTTGTAAAAAGAAGAGCCATTTCCCAATTGGTAAATGATCAAAAGATATAATCAGTTTTCAGATGAAACAATTAAAGCTATCTATAGTCATATAAAAATATTATAACTCACTATTGATTAGAGAAATGAAAGTTAAAAGAACTCTGGGGTACTACCTCATACATATTAGATTAGATAACAGGACAAAAAAGGTAAATGACAAATGTTGGAGGGGATGAAGGAAAAATAAGACATTAATGTATTGTTGTTGGAGTTGTGAATTTATTAAACCATTCTATTCAGCAATTTGTAACTATACCCAACAGGCTATAAAACCATATATACTGTTTGACATAGCAATACCACTACCAGATATGTATCCCAAAAGAGGTAAAAAACAAAAAGCAAAAGGATCTATATGTTCTAAAATATTTATAACAGCTCTTCTCTGGAAGTAAAGAATTGGAAATTGAGGGAATGCACATCAATTGAGGAATGACTGGAAAAGTTGTGGTCTGTAATTGTGATGGAATACTATTGTTCTATAAGAAATGATAAGCAGGATACTCTCAAAAAACATAGAAAGACTTACATAGCTTGATGTAAAGTGAAATGTAATGGGTACAAAGTAAGAGTAATATCATAGGATGATCAGCTGTGAATGACTTAGCTATTCTCAGCAATACAATGATCCATGACAACTCTGAAGGACTTAAGATGAAACATGCTATCCATACCCAGAGAAAGAATTGATGGTGTCTGAATACAAACTGAAACAACTTCTTTTTCACTTTAAAAAAAAGAGAGAAAATGTTTTAAAATATTGCACTGGTATTTTTTTAAACGATTGTAAAAATAAAGTAACCAATTCTCACCAAATAATGATAAATCTGTGATGTATTACCAGCAGTATCTAAAATATCAATAGGTGCCCCTAAGTTCTTTCTTCCTTTTATTTCCTTGCTAAGATCCTGCTTAGTTTCAGGTATTTCGTGTAGTGGGGGATTGTTTGGTTGTTCTTGCTCAGTTCTGTCAGACACTTCATGACCCAATGTGGGGTTTTCTTGTCAAAGACACTGGAGTAGTCTTTCATTTCCTTCTGCAACTCATTCTAGAGATGCCTAAGAAAAAGAAGGTTAAGTGAATTGCCTAGGGTCAAATAGCTAGTTAGTGTGTGAGGCAGGATTTGAACCCATGAAGATGCTTCTTCCTGATTCCAGGCCTGGCATTCTATCCACTGAACCATCTATCTGCCCTAATGTGTGCTTACACAATAGGAAACTCAATATAGTAGGAGTTTTTCCATGGGGTAGTGACATACTTGAGAAGAAAGACCCCTGAACTTGAGGAGAGGAGTGTGGACTATGGTTTTTATCTTGATAATTAGCAAAATTGTGACTTTGGATGACACAACATTTCTGCACCTCACTTTGCTCTGCTGCAAATGAGGAAAGAAAATTTATATTTATTCAGATAAAGTTACATTTTGTGATGGGACAGTTTCCACGTGATAAATTAGATTGTTCAATGTACTTTTCAATAGTGACTTATATGTTGCAAGTCATATAAATGCATCATCCATATACACTAATAGGTTATTTTGGTACAGCTTCCTTTTGAACTTAGAAGCCTTTAAATAATGATGATAATGGATTTAGTACTGAATCCCTGAAAATGATATATTTTGTATCAATTATTTTGGATGGTATTAAGTTTTCTTTTTTAAGGTAGAGAGAAATTTCCTATATGCAGATCAAATATTCTAAAATCATTTGTATTCATTTTAAATACTCTACACATTATTAAGCTTTGAGTGCAAGGCTGAGTCAAAGGACTTGTGATAGTTAATATAAGGGATTAATGTTACATATTTTTAATAATCTTCAAATCAATAACAGGTTGTTACTTGTACTTCCCTTCGACTTTTTGGCACCTACTTTTGGTCTTTAGGTTATTTATTATTTCCTTGTACGCATTAATATTTTTTTTCTGAGAGATACAAGCCAGAAGTAATTTGTGTAAAATACATGAAATGGTAAATTACCTCTATTTGGAAAGGTTACTTGCATTCTTATATTTTAGTCATAAATATGTGACAAATTTTGTTAGAAGAAAATGGGGAAGATTTATATCAGAAAGGAAAATGATGAAATACCTCTTTAGTATTTCATAAACTATTGTAAAATGCTTGAGATAATGATTATAGATCTTAGTGAGACTCTCTAGTTTTCCAGAGAACTTAGAATTTCAGTTTTCAGCATTTTGACAGCATTTTCCCATCTTCTGCATTGTTTGAAAGCTTTTTTTTGCATTTGCTTGAATGTCCCTGTTCTTACATTGAATTTGTTTCAACCAGAAACCTACATTCTTCTTATTTTGTTATTCTGTCTCAAGACTCTATAGTTTATTTTATGATTGATATTGAATTGTTTATCACATTATTTGTAATGCTCTTACTCTTTATATCAATTAACTTTTTGGCTTTCACTTTCAGTCATTAAGAGAATCTAGAATTTTTTATGTGTTTTCATTTTCCAGATACCATTCTTCATGTTTCTTTTTTATTACCTTTAATAGGTTTCTTTTTTTTATTAATTTTTTTTAAAGCAATAGGGGTTAAGTAACTTGCTCAAGGTTACACGGCCAGTTATTTTGTGTGGGTGTCAAGTATCCAAGGCTGGAACTGATCCTAGGTCTCCGATGATGGGGCTGCCGCTCTTACTTATTAACTTTTAATACTAGTGATTTTCTACTATGTGTTCCAGCTGGATAATGATGTAATCTTCTAATGTATTTCACAGCTCACCGATGATATTCTTTGGTCACTTTTATCTTTATGGTATTTTATTCCTGTAGCTAAGTGCCACACTGGATAGAATTCTAGACCTGAAATCAGGAAGACCCATCTTCATGAGTTCAAATCTGTCCTCATACACTTATTAGCTGTGTGACCCTGTGTAAATCACTTAACATCATTTACTTCAGTTTCTTTATCAGTAAAATGAAACGGAGTAGGAAATGATAAAGAATTTCAGTACATTTGCCAATAAATTTCCAAATGGGGTCATAAAGAGTCAGACATGACTTAAAATGACTGAACAAAATTGTATTCCTATCCCTTAGAATGCTCCCTAGGAAATCCCACCCTTCTTAATTACCACAGTACCAACTACCACAATAGTGTTATATTCAAACCCAGAAATATTTTTAGACTCTGAAAAAATGAAAAAGAACATTCTAAAACTCTATTACAAATGTGCCTCTATCTCCTTTTCAAAATCACCCAAAAATGTGTATTATTCTGACAATCACTTTCATATTAGGACTTTTGGAGTTGGCATTCTGTGGGTTTTAATGCCTTTGCTTTAGCTTTTTCCTTCTTCAGATATAAGTATTCCCTCATTTTCCATGCTTCTTCTGTCTAACCTGGGTTTAGAATTCTTATGACTGTCCTTCACTTATATGTAATAGGTTACTGTTTAACTGAAAGCTGAAGATATCATTGACAAAATAGCAACATGAAGTATGGGGGGTTTTTTTGGAAATAATACTTTAGTTATCATCTATATACATCAAATAATTAATAACATGCTTTGTTTCAATTGCCTCTTGAATTCAAACTCATATTTAGTTCCACTTAGGAGACATGATAATTATTTTAAGACCAGAGATAATGGTAATGATTTAGTGTTGAAAAGGAAATCAGCTATTACTGATTACATTAATTTATTTTTAGCTTGATTATAGGATTAAACTGCCTTCATTAATAAGAACTATCCCTAAAATTAGCAAACTAACATAGATAATCTTTTAAGTGTAAGTTGCCTATAGATTTAGTGAACAGTAGCAAACAATTTATAGTAAGACATATTAGGATTACTCTTTTTAAAAACTATTTTCCTTTCTAGCAGAAGAGGGTGGTGGTGAATCAAAGATTAAGCCCCCTTTCCTAGAAAAGGGATTGATCAGAGGCTAAGTTGCCTTTTCTGACTGCTCAAAAGAGGTTAGCCAGAGGTTAAGTTCCTCTTTCCAGTCTAAATAGATAAGCTCCCTTTTTTTGGAGCTAAAGTCTAAATTCAGTAATGGAGTCTTCTAAGGGAGATGAGGGTGGGGAGGAGGAGGGTTGAAGTTAGGATTAAGGAAACCTGGGAGACACTAACTAGTCAGGTGACCTGATCTGTCCAATTTAATTAGGTTCAAAACAAGTTTATGTTATTTTTTTATTCCTCTTTTCTCTTATAAAAATCAGCTCTATAAATAACTCCTTGTCTCTGATTTCTGATGAGTCAGGTGATTTGATATGATATTCAAATGCTAGGTTTACAAATTGAATCATAGATGGCTTGGTAACTTTGTCCTCAGTTTCCTTTTAATTTATGATAATTAATTTTAAGTAGATAGAGCTCTAGACTTGCAACTGAGAAGACCTAGATATATATACTGCCTCAGACACTTGCTAGCCTTTTGACCTTTGAAAAATCATTTAACCACTCTGGGACTCAGTTATCTCATCTGTAAAATGAGAATGTTTTATACAAGTAGATACAATGACACAAATTCCTATTCAACACTAAATCTGTGAAGCAATGATCAGAGAGGGGGAAAAGTTCAAGCAAATATCAGTGTCCCTGATGTCATAGTTTTCTGCATAGATAGTCTAGAAATCAGGGAAACAGATTTATCAAAATTTACTAAATTCCAAGAATTATGTGAAACATATTCGAATGTTATCCTTGGGATATTATGATTGTGGAATTTTTTCAATGACCTTGCAATAACCAACGGTCAGTATATATATTTTGACTTTTTGAGTGATCATTCTGATGGGGTGCTTGGGTGCCTGTGCTTGGACCCCAATTCCAAGATCACATTTCTCCCTAGCATCAAAACACTATCCCTGGTATTTTTTCCCCAGCCCAAGGGCATTATGCCTAGCAATTACTCATGAATGGGCCCCAGCAAAACACTTATCTTTCTCCCCGGTATAGTAACAAACCGCACCTATAGTAATTATTAGATCGCACTGACTTTGTACTGGCTCATAAAGATATTCAGTACCCACTCAACTGTCTATACCAACTCCCTACCTCATTATATGCATCCTGGACTCCTCATTATGTGTATGCTAGACTTTGGAAATATATATACTCCATGTATACTCCCCATATCTTTCTTGTCAAACAAGACATTGATTGGTGTCAGACTGGGCAGTTCCCAGTAGACACTGACTGCTAGTTAACTTAGTGACACAAAAGACCTAAAAACCACACCTCCAAGTGGCTCCAATTTGGGTTTTTCCCAATGAACTCTGGGTAAAACACCTGTGCAGTAGATACAAAAAGGGCATGTTCCTTTAAGAACTAACCATTACTTAACCACTCCCTAATCTCACCCTGAATCACCTATTTAGCATATTTGCCAGCACTTCAAAGCTAACATTATTATTTATAGATTCTTTAAGATTATATAAACGGTAAATAAAAAGTACAAACATAATCTGCTATTTGGAATAGTTACTATTGTTCTTTTCCTTTGGTAATAGATAATTGGTGCTTTCTTTCTTTTTTTTTTTTTTTTCATCAAGCAATCGGGGTTAAGTAACTTTCTCAAGGTTACTCTTATGGCAATGGATGCTTCATATAGAACTGTTTAGAAGTCTTGAAAAGATTTTGAACTTTCAGAGAAATTCTGTGGGAGAATGCATCCATAATTATTACAGGTGATACCACCATTTAAAATTACTAGTTTTGATATGATTGATCTGTTCTTTGAATTCCTGCCATAAAATGTTTTAAAAGGGCTTTTCAGAATTTCAATCTAAGCATGCACAAGTCCTCTTTCAAAAACATTTGAAATATTGGTACAATTATTAAATTAATTTTTATTAAGTCTAATATCTAGAGTTTGTATTAAGTAAAGATCATTTAATATCTTTGACATACACATGAATGTCACTTTATATTCAAATAGTACATGCTGTTTTCTATCTCTTCCTTCTTTTATTTCCTTTTCTCCTTTCTCTCTTGCTCTCTTTAAGACCAAGTTTGAAATTTGTGCAAATAACACATTTTAATGCTCCTTTTCAATAAAGCTTATTTATCATCCAGTAAACTTTAAATTCATTAATGGCAGGAAAATTTCATTTTTAAAATTTGATTCTGGTTCTGTTCACAGTGCTTTGTACACTTGATAAATACTTGATGAACTGATTTCTCATCTCAAATCCTTGGGATATATCTTTGCCTTCCATCTTTGTCTACCATTGTATTTTATTTTCATCCTTTGACTTCCAAGCCTTCCAGCAAATATACATACATACATACATACATACATAAATACATACATACATGTGTGTATGCAAAATATACACATATACCAATATACCTTGTTTTAAAATTTAATTTATTTTTTATTGGATTGGAAATAAAGTAAACACTCAAGAGAAAGCTTATTTATGAGTGATTTTAAAGAGGTTTTCTCATGAAGGCTAAGATACAGCTTAATCTTAAAAAGAATATGGAACAAATTTGACCATTAACTGTAAAACATATTCCCTTTCTGCCAGAGAAATCAAATTAAGCTTAATTCAATTCAACAAATATTTAATGAACATAAAAGGGTATTTTTCAATATCACATAAAACAATAGAAGACAAATTTTAATGGTTAACATTTTATGCTTTCTAACTAAACCTCATCTATCAATTTAAAAGTTATAAAGTCTAGATTTGTGCAATCAACTGTATGTCAATATAGAACTCACACTAAAAAAAATGGACAGAAAGATGAAACTGAACTATTTCACTGTGCATTTTTACAGCTAGCACTTATTCTAGACAGAGCCACAGGGTTGACATTGATCTCCCTGTGGATTGACTTAATTGACCATTGATTTCACCATAGGCCAATGTAATAAATCATACTGCACTGCTGGTTGATACTAATTCAGTCTACGTCCCTGCCTCCATTCTCTTCCTTCGCCTATCCATCCTCTACAGTGTTGCCAGATGAATCATCCTAAAGCACATAGCTAATCATGTCACACAATCTCATTTAAAAAACTTTTAATGGCTCCTCATTATAAGGAAGTAAAATTCCAAATGCCCATACCAAGAATTCAAGGACCTGCATTATTTGCCCCCCAACCGACTTTTCCAACCTTATGTCCTCTTATCTGCCTTCATGCTCTTCACGTTACAATCATTACCTATTTTCTTTGAACATGGCCCACATTTTTCTCACTTTGTTTCTTTGATCATGCTGTTCAATCTATCTCTAATGTTTCCCTTTCTCCAGCTCTAATGGTATCATCCTTCAAGGCCTAGGTCAAATTCTTACTTCCCCCTGAGACTTTACCTAATCAATAGAGGAGGAAGCAAGTTATATTATCTCTTGAATGTGTACCTTTTTTACTTTACTAACACATATTTTAAATTATTGCTATTTTATATGCTTCCTATCTACCAAACTCTACTAAATGCATTTGTCTTTGTGACACATTTCCATAGTATCTATCACATTGGATTCTATATAGTAAGTGCTCAAAAATATAATCTGAATGAGGAAGAAAATATATTGGCAAAATTTATTGTAAGCATACCTCAAAATTTATTGGCATACTGCCCAATGGTTCATATTTCTATACCAATTTAAAATATGAATAGATAATTTATTGCAAATATGTAATATATTATAAAGAAAAATAATGCATCCTTAGGAAAGTAATATGTAATGAAGAAGAGAAAAGCAAGAGAAGGTAAAACCAGTTCAAAGAAAGCTTGGCAGGAGATCCAATCTTGCAAATTCGTCTCAAAGATATTTAAGAATTAAAATAGAAACACAAAAATAAATAAAAGAAAAATGGAAAAGATCTTTAAAAAATTATTTTAAGAAATTATTTTTAGTTTCA
The DNA here is from genome assembly GCF_028583685.1 of Petaurus breviceps papuanus. Taxonomy (NCBI): domain Eukaryota; kingdom Metazoa; phylum Chordata; class Mammalia; order Diprotodontia; family Petauridae; genus Petaurus; species Petaurus breviceps. Next base: position 4,786,119 of record NW_027187278.1, on the reverse strand, counting down.
AGGAAAATGAAGCCACCTTAATTGAAGTCCAAAACAACAATCCTAGATACAATTATTGCACAGGTAGAAATCATAAAAAAAAGAAAAAAATAGGAAAAAATAGGCAAGTTAGAGTGAGTGTATACCAAAGTGATACTTTTTGCATGTGATAAAATTTTAAAGATGGTAAGGGATTGATATGTAAAGTATTTAACCAGAGTAAGATTTCAAAGCTGTGTGAAAGTATCCTACTTTACCTTATTGATACAAAAATAATGCAAATTTAAAAATCCCAAAACTCTGACATATATATCAATCTTATAAAATATAGACTGTGACCCATGTAAATATGAATTGAGGCCATACATAATGAGAGTACTAGTAGGGAACAAGTAAGCTTCTGAAAGCAATATCAAACAGATTGCATCTTTACCATTTTAACAATTTGCAAAGAAGTTTACATATATTATCTCATTTGATCTTTACAAAATCTTTGTGAGTCAGATTCTATTATTATCCTCATTTTATATACCTAAGGAAACTGAAAATAAGTGGAAATAATTTACTTACTCAAGTGTCTGAAATAGATTTTAAATTTCGGTATTCCTGAATCTAATTCCAGAACTTTATCTACTATATGCTATTTGGTTGAAAATCCTATTGTGTTTTCTGATTACAAAAGCATTTAATTCATTGATTCAAAAAATCTCTTAAGATTTTCTCTGACATTTCAATTAAGATTCCTTACAAAGCATAACAACAGAGAAAATTCTGTTTAGTGACACTATACATGAAATATAAAGATATAATCTCAACAAAGATGTCTGACACTGATGGAGGAGATTCAGTGCAGAGCCCAGTGTGAAGAGGTTTCTCTGTGGAAACCTCCAAATGGTCCTCCAAATGTTCCTATTGGTGGTTTAATGCTGACTTAATCAAGATCTGTAATATTGCAGAGCTTTTTCTAAGAAATATATGGCTCCTCTAAAGATTTTAATATGACCATCGATGTAGTAAAGAGAATGTGGTTGCATAACTATTTTCTAGGTTGGGGCTTGCAACTGGATGGCCAGTCTATATAACTTACCCAAGTGCCTTTATTTACAATTGGAGCAGATAGAACAATAGGACCATGACTTGAACCTAGAGTTAAATTGGTTAAGGAGAGTGAGCTAGATAACCTTTGGAAAATTAAATTACAAAGATCTTTTTATAATTTCAAGATTCTACAAGAAACAAATATCCAGCTTTTACTTTTCTTTTATTTTTCAAGATACCTCAATTCTATAGATATCTATGTATCTAGATATAGAGATATATCTCTAGATAGAGATAGATAGATAGATAAGAGATAGACACCAAAACTAAAAATATCTGTAATTAATTAAAAATTAATACCACACAACACACAGCTTATAAGTCCAGTTGAACAAAGTACAATATGTCTGCAATACTGAACTTCAAGGAAGAATAAGTATATAAGATATCATCAAGAGAATGTATGATAGGGAAAGAAAATGAATATTTCTTGTGACAAGACAGAAATGGCAAATGTCAGCCTTAATTATCCACCAGTATTTTTGTGACATTTTTAGAAAGCAAGTGATATCTCTAGTATTTTGGGTCAGTCACCTATGTTTAACTAATGGGAGATTATATCCAAAAGTGGAATAAGAGGGTCAAGAATAGGTGGCTTATTATAGTATCACTGGAGAAAAATTTCAAATTAAAAACAGATATATCTATTTAATTACTCTAATATTATATAATTTTAAATCTATTTCAGAGTATTAATATTTCATAAGAAGCAAAAATAAAATAATCTCAAACTGGAAAGTTTTTATGGAGTTTCGAAAACTAGACATACTATAGGAGAAAACTATTTCTGCTGATTCCATTTATTATTAGACTCTATAAAACTGCCTTTAAATGAAAAAAGTTAATGTTCACTTTTTCATGTAGTGTAGATGTGTATCTGTGCTTTATCTGTTATACTGTTTATGAAACAACTTTTTGAATAATCCCTATCTTAGAAAGAAGAAAAATGTGAGGGTATTTTTTTTTTCCTTCTAAGCTTGGGAACAAAAAACATTTTCCTGATCCTATCTGGTGAATAGATTGCTTCAAAAATGAGGAGAAAACCTGATAATTCTACTTTTAACAATTAAAAAAACCTAAAACAATCAGATTCAAAATAATGGCTCAAAAATCTCCTCTTTTTTCTAACGAAGCATTAATAAAAAATATAAAAATCCACAAACATATTAATTATAAGCATTAGAGACTTAGTACTCTAAGGAACCATAGGAAGATAGCAGTTATTCAATCTAACTGCTACCTATTATCAGTTAGTAGAGAGGCCATGAGAGGCTAAGGGATTCTATTAGATTACATATTATTTTCTGTAATTCTATTCCAAGAATTCTCAAAGTTTGGCCCATGGACCCCTGGGATCCCTGATACTCTTTTGGCAGTCCACAAAGTCGAAACTATTTTTAACAATTTTATGAAATTTTAATTGTCTAATAACAGCAAATATACGGTGATATGGATAAAAAGAAATCTTTGATAATTTTTAAGAGACTGGAGAGGTCCTGAGATCAAAAATATTTGAGAACCACTGTTGTAGTAAATGTAATTAGCATTTGTCCCTTAAAATTTAGTTTAGTGTAGGGTCTGATGTACAAGATTTGGAATCAAGAAAACCAAAATTTAAAATCTTCTTACAGTATTTTCTAGCTATGTGTAGCAGCAAGCACCCCAAGTGTCCTCAGGGTTTGCTGCCAGCACAGGTTCTTGGATCTGCTTTGATAAAGGAAAGCAACTCAAAATGGGTTAACAAGCTTACTTTAATCAGTCAGACATATATCATTTACCTTGTTCAGGGGAAAAGGTCTGCACCCCGAACTTCAAAGCACACAGACAGAATTATCAAGACAGAAACAGATCTAGTAGACAGATTTCAAACTGTCCAACCATTACGTCCATACCCAGTCAACATTTGGGTTTCAACATCTGGGTTTTTTCAAAGCTGGGGGGCTCAGGACAACGGCTTCCCAGAATCCATATCAAATCACAGAACACTTCTCAAAGTGAGCCCCAAAACAAAGCTACACATCAGGGCTTATATAGCATTCTCCTGGCTCAGCGAATGTAACAACCTTCTGGACCCACTGGCCAATCAAGAAGTATCTACTGAAAAACAAGCCTCCCACCCCAGGCTCCAGGTGCACTTTAGCCTAGGGGCAGGGAAGATCTTTAAATTTGCATTTCCATTACACTATGTAACAATGGACAGATAATTTAAATGTCACTGGGATTTACTTTCTTCATATGTAGAACCTTTGTGGCCGAACCATGGAAAGGATGATATGAGAGGATAATGTAAAGTATTTTAGAAATCTGCTGCTGCCACTGATGGTGATAGAGCAGAATGATTTATTATAACTGAAAGTAACTATATTCACACCAGTTTTATATTGTCTGTCTTGGACAATTAATTTTAAATTATACATTTTAAATGAACATTATACAGATATAAATGCATACATACATCCATATATAACACATACTCTTGTGTGTTCTCCCTACTCTTCACTGACACCTGAAGGTTAGCTACTACATCACATCAATAATTTTTTTTTAAGTACAAATTCTTTGGTCCCCAGGTATTCATGTGACCTTCCTTTGTCCAAAAAAAGGAGATAGATAGAAAGGTCAACATGATCTCCATTCCCCAAAAGTGAAACTTGTTAGTATTTTTGTTTGTTTGGGGTTTTGTTGTTGTTGTTTCCTAGAAAGCTTTCGCTGCAATCTACCAGGTACTTGAATCCCCCATTTGAATAGTTCTCTTATTTTAGTAAGGGCTCTAGGACATAAATTCCTCCACCATTCCAGAGGCAATTCTGATGTAATTTCACTCCAATTTCTCCAGTAGCTTCAAAAAAAGATATCTAAATTAATTGAATACTTCTCACAGGGTCAATAACCTATCACTGATTGACTGGTTAATCCAAAGAAAATGTCCAAGCTTTGTTAATGTCAAGTGAAAAAAGTTGTATGTATTCTAACCTGGTGAAATAATCTGATGTGTTTTGTTATTCCAAGTAAGATGGAGTCATTGTCCTGCCTCACTACCCTTATTCATGCATATATGTTTTGTTTTAAAAGTTTACATGGCAACACTTCCCTACAATATATCATTTCTGCCAAATCATGCTAATCTTTTCCTTCTGAAAATCAAAGAATGAAATGTTTTGTAGAATTCCCAATGATACTATAGCACATTATAAGAAAAATATGTTACTTCAGGTTCTTAGCAATGGGCTTAAGTATTTTTTTCCTTTTTTCTTTAATTTTGTTTTCATTTTTTCTTTCTATTCCTGTTCTCTTTTCTTTTTTTTTCTTAATTTCCCTTAACTTTTCTTTTCCTTTCTTTTATCTTCCTTTCTTCCTCCCCTCTCCTCTGCTTTCCTCTGATGTCCTTTCTCCTCTTATCTCATGCCACAGGCTGAAAATGCAAAAAGACAATGATTGTGTATATTATTTGTGTTAGTCATAAGTAAGGAAATTTGTTTAGAGTGATGGAAAACTATGAGACTATATACTAACTTTTTTAATCCACTTCATTGATATGAAAATTGGGAAGAAAACAGTCTTTTTTTTCCCTTCCACCATTTAGATAAACTTCACTTATTGGAATCAGGTATCAAACTACTTTATTAAATCTCTGACTTTCCCTCTTTTAAGGAAAAAAAAGGTTATATTTTCAATGTGAAAATTTTAGAATGTTTTTTCTGGATAAATCACTGAAAATATGGTCATAATTACATAATTATGAAACAAACATATTTGATCAATATCTGTGCTGACTGACAAAATGAGTTAAATAGCAAACCTATGTTTTAGCTATTTATAAGACAACAAAATGACCAAACTCAGCTTAAACAATTATGTAATACTGTTAATGCAAAGTTAAATAAATAAAGGAAACATGATGCTTTTATATACAGCCAGTGTTCAAATGAATCATGGAGACTGAGCATATTTCAACATTATGGTATCTGGGAAGATACATTCTGAAGGAGGTCCTTCAGAATTTACATACTTATAGAAATGGAGTCTCTTGTTGCATTTACCATTAGGAGACTTTAGAAATGCTTTCCAAAGATTCAAATTAGAAGTAGGAAAAATATTGCTTACATTTATTTGAATGTAAAAAAAAAAAGTTAATCATTTCTTTACCAGAATTAAAAAAAAAAGTAATGAATCTCTTATAATGGAAGATAGCATGGTTACAGAACAAGGTTGTTTTGTTTTAATCCTATAATTCTTATAAGGGAAAAGATTCAGACCTTTCACATTTTATGTCAATAGACCATAGAATAGTTTCAGTAAGATTTTAATGTTTTCTAGTGACCTCAGCTGACACTTTACTTCCTATAATTGCATCATTTTATTTTTTCATTATTACTGGATCCATGATAAAATGATGCTATGGTCTATTTATTTTTAAGTGGTCCTTCATCGTGCCAGCAGATGGCATTAGTGACTATTTTTGGAAATTAACATCTGTGTGAGAGAGCTGCCTGATTGAGGAAATAGATATTCACAAAACAAATCTGATTGAACAAGAATTTAATTCCCAGAACCTAGAATGGTGCCTTGAACAGCACAGATGCTTAGGAAATATTGTTGAATTGTTGAGGTGAATATTGAATGTCAAAACAGTTACATTGATGAAGTTTGGTTAATCTTTCTTTTGATCTTTCTTAAAGGATGAGGATCTTGGTGTATAACAACATCTAAAATTATTAATTGAGAATATGGTTTTGTTATTGCTTGATTTGTATTGCAATTTACTCTTCAAAAATATGCACAATCTTTAAACCAACTAAATCTAAAAGAAAAGACAACTAAAATTAATAATTTTTTATTTGAATGAATTAAGATGTGTCAAATACATACAAAGCCAGTGTCGATCATCAAAAGTGAATTCAGTTCAGAAAAGTTTGAAGGTATTTCTCCTATAAATGAGGGGAAATGATGTGAAAAGGCATCAACTAGAAAGCACAATCTGATTTATAGCCTCTAGACACTATTAAAGGTCTCCAGGATGACAGAACCACTAAAGCTCCCCCCCCCCCCGCAAATCACACTGTTGTTAATGAATCTAAATAGATATTTTCTATCAAATGAGATAAAAGTCTAAATACCTCCCCAAAGAGGGTCAGTCATACTTCACACACACACACATAGACACAAACACAAACACACACAGGCAATAATATATACACACAGATGTTTGTGTGTGGAGAGAATTAAAGTCATACATATATACATATATGTGTGTGTATGTATGTGTATATACATATGTGTGTATGTGTATACATGTATATGTATGTGTGCATATATGTATATGTGTGTTGTAGGGAGACAGAAAGAGAAAAAGAAAGAGAGAGTGAGAAGGAAATGTAGTTTCCAATAAGCCATGAAAATGCAACTGATGAATTGTGTTGGAAATGAATTTGTCTTGAATATGCTGTGATTATCATGGCATTAAGTGGTAAGCGAGAATAATAATTAGCTTATATTAAAGCTTAATTATAGCTTAATCAATCTTTCAAGACTCAGATGAATCTATGTAATACCAGATGTTATTGATCTGAAGTAAAGATTTTGAATTAGAACAGGAAGACAAAACACCATCTAGATGAGCTGACTTGATAAAAACATATGTAAAAGTTTATAAATTATTATGTTCGATTAAAAACAACATATTGGTATTTTATCTTAAGTTTTTTTTAATAGTCTTGTCAACATTAAGAAAATACAAAGGAAGAAAATGTTCTCTTTTACTTTTAAATCCTTGATTCTCTGACTTAAAGTTTGGAATTTCACTGGTATGAATACTCTATACACCTATTCTGGTTACAGGAGAATTGTCTTTTTTTTTTATTGCTTTAGATATTTTTTATGCAAATTCAACACAATATCAGAGTGTATTCAATAGGGGGGGAAGCCTGATATATTTTAGATTTAATCAAAAGAGTCATGGACATCATTATGAATATAGAGATAGAAAGGTGACCATTTCATCCAATGCTCTAATTTTCCAGTTGAGGAAACTAAGAATCAAGGAAGTTTTTGTGCTGGCATCAAATTGTCCTCAATGCAAATTATTCCACTGGAGCTATGAGTATCTTTGGACAATCTCTGAGTTGCTAAGGCTTATCTGGAAAATTCACTCAATAATAAGTTTCTCATGATTACCTGCCAGTCACTCCCTTTGGGATGGCATTGATTTAGTATACCTGTTAATGGACAAAACACCATGGAAAATATTCTCTTCCCTTAAAAGTAGCTATTTCTACACCCTTACTTTTTAAAATAACTTTATACTCTGATTTCTCTGTATAACCTTATAACTATATAGCCTCAGGTTAATCACTTCATAAAAACCTGATCAATGCCTCCCCTTCCACAATAAGAGGACCCCCAAGGACATATGGTACTGATGAGTTGCAAGTTACAGGGCTGATGGGATTTTGCAGAATGAATAGGTTCCTAAGGCATGTTGCAGAAGTTCAGAGTAGTGCAGCTGGGTGTGCTTAGCAATGGTCAGGGATTGGAGGTGAGTGGTAGAAAAACAGAAGTCTCTAGGGTGAAATTGCAGCTCTGAAGGAAGTGCCCAGGGATCTCAGAAATATAACAGCAACTCAGAAAGGGTTGAGTGCTCCTTCATCTTACTCAAGAGATTGCTGTTAGATGAGACCATTTCCTAGAACCAAGATGGCAGAGTAAACAGTAAATCAACATGTATGTCTCATATTTACCTCAAAATAAAAATAAAGTAGCAGCTCAAAACAAATCATGGAATAGCAAAACCACCATAAAGACGAAGGTAAACCATCTTTGAGGCCCAGAAACTTGTAAGATCAGCAGGAAAGGTCTCTCAATTAGGTAAAAGAAGAGTGCAGACAAGGACAGGAAGCATCCCAGCAAGTCAGCAGCAAGTCACACTTCAGCAAACCAGTGGTAGATTCATCAGTACTATCTCAAAGACAGAATAATACACAAAATCAGTTGAATATAAAACTCAAACTTATCTGACAGGGAAATAGGAAGGGAGGAGATTAAGTAAAGGATGAGGATAGGGATGAGGACTGACAGAAGTGAGGACAGATCAGGAGAAAGAATAAAATGGAGGAGATTACAAAATTAGTAAACATAAATGTGAATATGAATTAGATGAACACTTCCATTAGATGGAAGCATATTGCAAAGTGGATGAAAAACCAGAATCATACAACATGTTATTTACAAGAAGCACACTTGAAGCAGAGAGACACACATAGTATAAAGGTCAGGGATGGGGTATTATAAATATATAAATCTAGTATGCTTCATCTGAAGAAAAAAAAAAGCAGGGATTGAAATCCTTATCTCAGGGGGAACAAAAGCAAAAATAGACCTAATTAAAAGAGATAAGAAAGGAAACTACAGTTTGCTAATAGAAAATGAAGTAGGGGCAGCTAGGAGACGCAGTGAGTAAGAGTGCCGGCCCCGGCATCGGGAGACCCAGGATTGGTTCCAGCCTTAGATACTTGGTACCCACACAAAATAACTGGCCATGTAACCTTGAGCAAGTTACTTAACCCCAATTGCTTTTTAAAAATTGAAGTAATATGAATACTAAATATATATGCACCATTTGATATAGCATATAAATTCTTAAAGAAGTTAAGTGAGTTACAGGTTCATGACCAAACCAGAAATAAAGAATACTATGAAATATAAAATAGATAATTTTTATTATATTAAATTAAATGCTATATTAAGTTACAAAGCCTTTGCACAAACAACTTAGAAAAAGAAATTGAACATGCCATCAATGAACTCCCTAGGAAAAAATCCTCAGGGTCAGATGGGTTCACAAGTGAACTCTATGAAACATTTAAAAAAGGATCAATTTCAGAACTATATAAATTATTTGGGAAAAAAAGCAAATAATGAGTCCTACCAAACTCCTTTTATGTCATAAACATGATCTTAATACCTAAACCAGGAAGAGTTAAAACAGAAAAAAGAAAATTATACATAAGTTTGCATAATTAATATTGATGAAAATTTTTGAACACAGCACTAACAAGGCAATTACAGCAACATATTACAAGGATTACAAACTAGGACCAGGTGGAATTTATGGCAGGAATGCAGTATTGGTTCAATATTAGGAAAACTACTGATATAATTGTTCATGTTAATAACAAAACCAACAAAAATCATACAAATACATCAATAGATGCTGAAAATTTTTTTGACAAAATGCAACACCTGTTCCTATTGAAAACACTAAACAGAATAGGAATAAAGGAGTTCCTTAAAATGATAAGCAGTATCTATCTAAAACTATCAGCAAGCATTATCTGTAATGGGGAAAAATTATAAACCTTCACAAGATTAAATGTGTAGCAAGCATGCCCTTTATCAATGCTATTATTCAATATATTCCTAGAAGAAATGTTAGCTATAGCAATGAGAGAAGAAAAAGAAATCAAAGGAATTAGAATAGGCAATAAGGAAAAAAAAAATCTTTCACTCTTTACAGATGATATGATGGTATACTTAGAGAACCCTAGAGAATCAACTAAAAAATTACTTGAAATAATTAACAACATAAGCAAAGTTGCAGAATTTAAGATAAATCCACATAAATCACCAGCATTTTTTTAATATGGCCAAGAGAGCCAAGCATCAAGAGATAAAATGAGAAATTCCATTTAAAATAACTATCAATAATATAAAATACTTGGGATTCTATCTGCCAAGACAAACCCAAGGACTATATAAACACAATTACAAAACACTTTTCACACAAATAAAGTCAGATCTAAACAATTGGAAAAATGCCAATTTCTTATGGGTAGTTCTAATCAATATTTTTTTTAAATGACAATTCTGCCTAAACTAATTTACTTATTCAATGTTATTCCAATCAAACTATCAAAAAGTATTTGATAAAGCTGGGGGGGAAATCATCTGTAAGAAAAAAAGGTCAAGAATATCAACAGAATTAATGAAAAAAAATACAAAAGAAGATGATCTACCAATACCAGATCTCCAACAATATTATAAAAAAGTAATCATCAAAACTATCTGGTACAGGCTAAGAAACAGAGTTATCAGTGCAGTACATTAGGTACACAAGACACAGCAGTCAATGACTATAGCAACCTATTATTTAATAAACTCAAAGATCCCAGCTTTTGGGACAAGAATTCACTATGGACAAAAAGTGCTGGGAAAACAGGAAACTGATAGGACACAAACTAGGAATAGACGAACATTTCACAGAACATGCCAAGATCAAAATTGGTGCATGATTTAAACATAAAGGGTGATATCATAAGGAAGTCAGAAGAGCAAGGAATAATCTACCTGCCAGATCTATGAGGAGGAAAATTATTCATGACCAACCAAGAGACAGAGAGCATTACGAAATGTAAAATAGATAATTTTTATTATATTAAGTTAAAAGGCTTCTTTAAAAACAAACAAAACTAATGCAAACAAGATTAGAAGGAAAGTAGAAAGCTGGGAGGCAATCTTTATAGCAAGTGATAAAGACCTCATTTCTCAAATATATAGAGAACTGAGTCAAATTTACAAGAATGCAAGCCATTTCACTATTGATAAATGGTCAAATTAAAAAAAAAAGGAACAGGCAGTTTTCAGAAGAAATCAAAGTTATCTATGGGCATATAAAGAAGTGTTCTGAATCACTTTTGATTCGAGAATTACAAATTAAAACAACTCTGAGGTACCACCTCACACCTATCAGACTGACTAATATGACAAAAAAGAAAAATGGCAATGTTGGAGAGAAAGTGGGAAAATTGGGACATTAATGCATTGTTGGTTGACTTGTGAACTGATTCAGCCATTCTAGAACTATGCCCAAAGGGCTATAAAAAACTTTGATCCAGCATTACCAGTACTTGGTCTGTATTCTAAAGAAACCATAAAAAGGGGGAAAGGAACTACATGTGCAAAAGTATTTACAGTAGCCCATTTCATAGTGACAAAACATTGGAAATTGAGGGGAAGACCATCAATTGAGGAGTGGCTGAACAATCTGTGGCACATGAATGTAATGGAATACTATTTTGTGATAAGAAATGATGAACAGGGAGATTTCAGAAAAACATGGAGAGACTTGTAAGACTTGATGCAAAGTGAAATAAGCATAATCAGGAAAACATCATACACACTATAAGCAGTATTGTGTGATGATCAACTATACTATGATCAACTAAGAACTGTGTCAATTCTTAGTAACACAATGATCCAAGACAAGTACAAAGGCCTCATGAAGGAAAATGCTATCCATATCCAGGTAAAGAACTGATGGACTCAATTCAGAGTGAAGCATTTTTTTTTTAATTTACGTTATTCTTTTTTCATTTTTTTCTTTTGATTTGTTTCTTCTTTCACAACTGTGACTAATATAATAATATATTTTACATAATAGTACATGTATAATCGATATCAAATTGACTACCATTTTATTTAAAAGGAGAGGAAAGAGGGAGGAATAAAAATTTGGAATTATAAAATCTTGTAGAAATGAGTGCTAACATTTTCCTTTACATGTAAATTAGTAAAATACTACTTAAAAAGAAAAAAGTAAGAAAATGATGTGAATTTTTTTTTAAAGATTACTCTTTTTATCCCCTAATCCAGTCCTCCAGAGATAGGAAGAGGGCCTGAGCCTGAGAGAGAGCAAATACTTTGGATTCCCTTGTGCAAAATTGTGGTAAAGAGTGAAAAGACAATATTCACCCAGAAGAGGCAACAGGGAATTTAACATTGCAAGAAAGATCGGGAGAAGGGCTTCCTGTGGGACCTAACCCACTGTGGCCCCTCATTGGGGAATGGGATCTTGGTTTTTTGGAATTTTAGAACAGGTGAGAAGGATAACACCAACTGAATCTCAGGACTCAGTTCAATGAGACTCAATCAATAAAACTCAGATAATAATTAGCCAAACTAACAGTTAAATATAATCAGTGTTTCTTATCAAAAGAATTTCTGGATTTTTAATGCAATTCTATTTCTTGAATTTTCAGTGCTAGGTTTTCTTTTCCTGCTTTTCCCTTGAGATCACTTTACAGCGGGAAAGGGTTCTCAGGGAAGCTACAAATTTAAAGAAGTCACAGGTATAGTTTTTAAGGAGTCTAGGCAGTAAATCAGATGTCAATTATGCTAACTAGGTGAGTAAGGGTGCCATTAGGGAGGAGTTAAGGAGAGGTCAGTGCTTAAAGGAACATGCACTTTTAACATCAACTACACAGGCTATTGCCCATAATTCACTGGGAAATAGCCCAAGGGGGGGCTAACTGGAGGTGTGATTTTAGTCTTGAAATTTACTAAGTCACCTAGCAGTCAAGGGCTGACTGAGAAGTGCCTAGTCTGCCACCCATCAGTGACACGTTTGACAAGATGGTTATTGGGAACCAAGGCTAATGGAGCCTCAGTGTGTGTATAATTGGCTAAGGAGTTAACCTAGAGATAGTGCATTGAAAGATTCATAGGTTCAGCTGGCCACTTTACTAAGGGGACATAACATTTGCCTAAGATAAACAAAATGTTTATAGATGGTTTAGTGAAGGATTCATAGATGTAGCTTGTTATTGTTCCAAGCAGAAATAAATAGTTCATGAGTTGTTGCTGGGCAGAGTGCTGGCAGGGGGAAGGGGCAGAGTTAATGCTCTGAGGCTGGGGGGGAAAGGTAATTTTACATACTGGTTTTACAAATTGATTTTATGAACTGATATTACAAACATAGAAACTCCAAGCACCCCATCAGGTGTGGAGGGGGGGAGGGCCAAAAGACTGGGAAGAATGGAGAAATATCCGGCATAATTTTACACTACGCTAAAATTCCTGCTAAGGGATCAGTTGGGGGAGGGAAGGATGGAGTTGTGCTCAACAAGACATCCCCAATTTTATGTCCAATACAAATCTTAAAGTCAATATGTCCAAAAAAGAACTCATTGTCTTTCCCCCTACACCCTCCCCCTGTGTATTTCTGCCCTACCTTCCCTGTTAAGGTAGAGGAAAACACCAACCTCTTTGTCCCTCACACTTTCTACCTAGGAGCCATTCTGGATTCCTCAATATTACTCAACTGCCATATCAAAACTATTGTCAAGGCCTATCAATTCCACTTTGTAAACATGTCTCTAACATAAACCCTTCTCTCCTCTGACATTAACACCACTCTAGTGCATGCCCTCATCACCTCATTCTTTGATTACTGCAATAGCCTGCTGCTGAGTCTTCCTGCCTCAAATCTCTCTCCACTCAAAATCCAGCCTCCAATCAGGTACTGAAGTGATTTTCCTAAAATGTAGCTCATGTCACCATTTACCACATCTACCCCTTACTCTAGATGGGGTACAGGCTCTGGGAATACCCTTGAACTCTGACTGAATCTTCCCATTTGATGAGGAATTTGCCTGAGGCCATAAGCCTTTCACTGTGGCTGGGTCCAAACCTCTGTTACTAGCCTTGCCCTCCATTATTCAGTTAGCCACCACCCTTGATCCTCCCAGAATATCAATACCCAAATCTCCAGGTAGCCTCCAGCAACTTCCCAGGCTTAATCACTCATTTACTGGAATCTGACCTCATTAACTCCTCCTGAAGACCCTCCCCAAACTCATTACTAGAGTCTGACCTCATCTGACTCCTCCTGAAGACCCTCCCCAAACTCCTCCTCTAGACCACCCCTAGATTCCTCCCACAACCTTTCTGTATATAAGACCCTATCTTGTCCCAATGTGGTATGAAAGCACCATAGTATTTTCCAATACTAGCCTTACAAATACTGAGGCTCCTTAACAGTCTACCCAATATGGTGAACTTTTAATAAACTTTGCTTTTCTTTGGCTGAGAAAAGGCTTGAGTTAAATTCTTTGAGCAGGACCAGCATGTTGGTATTTTGGGGTCTCAAGCACCCTAACCCTATACCTCATCATTTTATGGAAACCCTCATCACTCCCACTCCATAAACTCCAGTGATTTCTTATTGTCTCAAAGAGAAAATAAAAATGCAATGTTTCATCATCTAAACCCCTGCTAAATTTTCAGTCTTCTTACACCTTACTTCTGAGGAGGAATTTTTTGATCCAATATCTATGTTTATATAACTATATTGAGATAGTTTTTGCATTGTCTTTTCCTATGCTTTTATTATAATTCATATTTCTCTATGCATCCATATATAGGTGTAATATGTGTATGTGTGTATATATCTATTTATATTTGTCTCAGAAATTTAACTTGTCACACTTGAAGGGCAGTTTGTTGAAAGTTATCATATTTATTTGTCCAGATTGTGACATATACACACATATGTATCTATGTATATATGCATGTATGTATACACATATATACATGTAGATGTATGCTCTATTTTTCTATTTATCTATCTGTGTGTCTATTTACCAATGAATGAAGAAGAACTGATTACTGTGTTAGGGATCAACTTTTATCTATTTTACCTATTCTGCTTCATTTTAGAGGTTGCTTCCTTCCTCATCCTATTTACCTGATTCTACTTTTTTTGTTTACCTTGTACTAAGCAAACCTACTCAAAGTTCCCATTCTTTCCCAGTCCCATCTCTACTACCACTTACCAATAACTGAAGGCTTAAAGCCAAAAGTTATTGGAAGAGCTTATATTCTTACTATAAAACTACAACAATCAGCTATGCCTCTGGGTTGCCAGAGGCAGATGTCATCCAGACTGAGTTGAAAGGAATAATGACCTTCTGGGACCTTGACATTAATAGTACAACCTGAATGAAATATGCCTCTTTGGAAAACTCTATATTTGTCCAAAATTGGAAGGTAACCTTATTGTAAGGAAGTTAAAGCCTGGATCCCAAATGACTTGGCCTCCTTGCTTCTGTGCAGAAATAGAGTGCAAAGTGGTAACAGATAAAATGTTATCTTTGTTGTTTATGGAATACTCTGAAGTTTTAAAAGCCACTTCTCTTTCAGCCCCTAAGGAGTTTTAAGAATGAGGAAAAGGTGAGCTGAAAATATGCACTACCTTTTTGTTTGAGTGGCAAAGTAAAAAAAAAAAAATCTGGGAAGTCAAAATTCTATTAAAAACATGATTTGCAACCACAGCTATATGTTCTGTTTTATGCCCTGAAAATTGAGAAGTTTTGTCATCAGTGAAATTGAAACTGGGTCTACAAAACTGGATTCAGTAGTAGTGGGGACTGCATCATCACCATTAATTAGGTGTATAAATGGTTCTTTTTGCTAAATATTTAAATGAAAATATCTTACTTGACCCTTTTGGGGGGTAAAATGTGGGGTCATGGGAGGCTGAAGGGATGAGCAGTGGAGAAAAACGGAATATTGGAGGATATTTACTATCTTCCTAGGCAAAGTAAATACAATAAATCCATTATTACACTAAAAGGACATAAGGGGAATTACAAAATATAACATTTAAAAGAAAGGTGCCCCCTTTTATTCCCTCAACATACCAATTAAAGTTTGACTTCTCAAATCATTCCCTCACAATATGCTTCATACAATTTTAAATATAAACACCGAAGGTAGTAACTAAGAAAACTTATGTAATATATTATGGGATTCATCCAACCCTGGTACTCTCTATATGTGTTTATATACACATATACATACACACACAAACATAAATACATACATGCAATATGTGTGTATGTATATGTATTTACATATATTTTCACACGTGTTTTAAAGTCAAATTGTAATTATTCTAAAAAACAATAAGAACTGAATTCACAAGTGATGAGATACAGGCTCTGGGAACCCATTTGAGCTGTCCTGGAGTCTTCCCAAGTAAGGCATTTGCCTGAGGCCATAAACCTTTCATCTGGCTCTTCCCAAACCTTTAGCCTTCCTTTGTCCAGAAATTTCCCACCCTTGATCCTCCTAATACCCAAATCTTTTACACCCTTGAACTGGCCTAGCCCACCATTGTCTGTGGGCTCCAGGTAGCCTCCAGCAACCTCCCACCCTTAATCACTCATTTACTGGAGTATGACCTCATCTGACTCCTTCTTAAGACCCTCCCCAAACTCCTCCTCTAGACCACCCCTAGATTCCTCCCAAAGCCTTTCTGTATATAAGACCCCATCTTGTCTCCATGTGGTATCAGAGCACCATAGAATTTTCTAGGGTAGACTCAATCTGTGTCACATGATTCTGGCCTGCTTGTCCAGTAAAAGTGTCACAGATAATGAGGTTCCTTAAGAGTCTACCCATTATGGGGAACTTTTAATAAACTTTGCTTTTCTTTGGCTGAGAGAAGACTTCAGAGTCGAATTAATTTGGCAGGACCCAGCGTGTCAGTATTTTGGGGTCTTGAGCACCCCTAACCCTATAGGTCATTATTTTATGATGACCCTCTTCATTTTTATGGTTCCCTGACTGATGACCCTCTTCATTAAGTATTCATAAAGTGCCTACTATTGTGAAAGGTATTGTGCTATTTGTTTTAATAGGACCTGCAATTTTGTTGTTGCAAAGAGCTTCTGATCAGCCAGTAGCCAATACAGAAAATCATGACTTAATCTAAAACCTTTGAAGGCAGACTGTACTATGCCTCTCATTTGAGGACCAGCTTACCTCTACTAATTTGCTGAAGCTCAATACCAGAAGGCTTGCTTCTAGACTGTTTTGGCATGGTTTTGGCAACAGAAATTCATGAAACTGCCTGCTATTTTGATGAATATATGTATACCATCTCCCTCAGTAGAGGGAGGACACCACACGTGAAGTCATACAGTTTTTAATGCTAAAGAATAAATCAATTAATTACCCCAACCCCTCCATTTTGATTTTACTAATTTGAACCTCCATTCTTCTCATCTTTGAATCCTACGTTTCTAAAAATTTAAATACTGGAAAAAAAAACCAACTTTCTTTTTCATCACTAATCTACTTCACACAATCCTGAGTTCTCAGTCACTCTGGAACAGTTTTAAAGGTGTGCCCATAAAGTCATATTTCTGTGACTACTGCTATGGGAATGACTGGATTTTCAAAGGAAATGCTTTTTCAAAGGATAAACTTTGAAAAAGTTTAAAGTTTTTTCAAAGGATAAACTTTTTTTTTTACCCTTTTCAAAGGATAAACTCTGGAATACTGAGTTATGATGAAAAGACTTCAAGTATATTCCTGGAAAGTTCTTTACAAGGACCAGGATATCTAAACACAGAAACTCTATCAATGGCTTTACTAATTTATGGTAGCAAATAAGAAAAATACAAAATGGCTCTCAAACCCATTTAGATATCTTTCAACAAGTAGAGGAACTAAGGCATGTTAGGCTTGGTATCAGTTTTGATAGAGTCAAACAGAAATTCCTCCCCTCCCCTTTACTCTACTCTCATATCATGCCTTACTTGAGGGTATTCTGCTCAAGGAAAAGAAAATGTTGATGGTTAAAAGCTACCTAGTTAAATTGGGGTTTACTAGGTAGATTTCTTCACCACCAAGCCTTAAACCCAATTAACTCCAGATGTCAATGATTAGGCAACAATAGAACCCTGCCCTGCCCAAGCACAACTTAATAGTTATTTTTGGGCCCTCCTGGCTCAGAATAGTAGCTGTTTCTCTTTGACCAGCAACACTGAGGGTGTTCCCCTCCCAGTTTTATTTATTTATTTATTTTTATTAAAGGGCCATCTCTGTACTCACTTCTTAAAGAGGCCTATTCCCTGAATGAGCTTTACCTCACTCAGAGTAAGAACTTGAAAAAAATCTTAGTTTAAAAAGGCCAAAGTCTCCCACTGCATCATGGGTTATCTCTATTCATCATGATTGATATCTGGCCACTGGACTTAGACGGTTCTGGAAGGCGAGAGTGAAGCTGGTGACTTTGCATGCCCCTCCCTCACTCAAGTCTAATTCAATTGCAAGTCACATCATCATTTCCCTAATGTTATGGTCCTCTTCAAGAAGGAAGGTACAAACCACAACAATCACAAAGGATCCACCATAACAAGTCTTCTATCTAAAGATAATTGGAACTCTTCTTTCCTGGGACACTTGGTTATCCTCCCTTCAAACACTCGAGCTGCAAATTTTTAAAAAGTCAAACATGACACTTCCAATTTCTGTGTTAACATCTCTTGCAGAGGTTAGGGAACCTTATGAATATCTGGATAAAGATGGTTCAGGTTGAATCAATATTTTTTATTACCCTTTGACTTCAATGAAAAGATGAATTTGGGAAGGAGGTAAAAGATCTGTCTCATTTCTCACACTGGGTTAGGGAAGGGGAGGGAGGCAGTCATACCAAATCTTCATATAAAAGTTGATACAGAGTACAAAGAAAGTGATTTCAAGAAGAAAAGAGAGGGAACAGAGGGAAAAAGGAGGGAAAGAAAGGGAAGGAAAAAGAAGGAAATAAGCATTTCTATAGCACCTACTATATACCAGGAACAATGCTAAGCACTTTAAAAATGTTATCAAGGAAAAACTATAATTACTAAGGAAATCAGGAAATAGAGGAGATTGAAGAAGTGGGGAACTCTTCTGCAGAAGTGTCATACCTTAGTCCTTATGCCACCCATCCACCCCTTTTCATGTTTCCTATGAGGAAGAATAGGTCAGTTTGAATAAAATGAAGAATTATGAAGAAGACCAATTTGAAAAAAAAAAATCTAAAAATGTAGTTGGCAGTCAGTCACATAGTGCAGGTTTTAAAATATCAGGCTATGTATTTTGTATTGTATTCTAGAGGAAGTAGGAAGCCATGAGGGATTATAGATTTGGGGATGACATGGTCAGATCTGTGTTTGAATATCATTTTGGTACCTGTATGGAAGATGGATTAGAAAATGTAGAGATTAGAAGAAAGAATGACAAAAAGTTATTCCAAAAGTCGTTGTTGATATAAGTGATGAGGGCCTGAACTGGAATAGATGTCATGTGCATTAGAGAAAAAGAACATTTTTGAGAGATGTTGTAGAAGTAGGATCAACAAGACTTAGCAACTGAATGGGGAAGAGACATAAGTCAAAGGTGGTTCCATAGCTGTGAATATGAGTAACTATAAGACAAAATATATCTCAGACATAAGAATCTAAAGATCCCAAATGCTTGTAGGTTAATTAGAAAGCTAGTATTTGCATAATATTAATACCTTATCTGAAAATAATATTGGGAGAAATTAAACATGACAAAAATTGAAAAAAAAATGAAATTGGTGACATTTTAACCAGGAGGACAAACTGATTATTGATGTGTAAGTTATTTCAGAATAAGTGTGAATATATAATCCAAACATCCTTTTTTTTCAGAATAAGGATCAAAATCTATACCCAATTTCAGAAAAGAATAAAAATCAGATGATGTGTTCTATAAGTCAGTAAACCACAGCTTGACCTATTTAAATAACCAACTAATGGGGCAGTTAAGTGGTGTAGTGAATAGAGCACTGGCCACGAGAGTCAGGAGGACCTGAGTTCAAATCCTACCTCAGACACTTAACACTTACTATCCATGGGACCTTGGGCAAGTTACTTAATCCCAATTGACCTGCCTTTCAGCCCCTCCAAAAAAAAACACAAACAAATAACCTAGATGAGGGGTGAAGAACCACCTTCATCATACCACATTGGAAGAGCCAAAATTTTACAGGTCTCAGAATTACCTGGGAATTATAGTTGCATAAGAAACCTGAAGCTTGAAACAGTGCCCCCTTGGCCCAAGAAGTAAAGCCCCACTTCAGCATAGAATTAAAAGTCAAGAAATAGACTGGAAAATGAGCAAACAGCAGAAAAAAAACTGACCATAGAAAGTTACTATGACATCAAGGAAGATCAAAACACGCACTCAGAAGAAGACAACAAAATCAAAATTCCTTCAACCAAAGCCTCCAAGAAGATATATGAATTGGTTTGAGGATATGGAAGAACTCAAAAGAGATTTTAAAAATCAAGAAAGGTAGAGGAAAAATTGGGAAGTGAAATGAGGGTGATGAAATAAAATCATGAAAACAGAGTCAACAGGTTGGTAAAGGGTACACACACACACACACACACACACACACACACACACACACGCACAATACTTAAGAAAATAATACCTTAAAAAAGAATAGGACAAATGGAAAAAAGAGGGAGAAAATTCCAATAAAGACAAGAATGTCTTGAAAAGCAAAATTTTCCAAATGGAAAAAGATATAGAAAAATTCACAGAAGTACTCCATAAAAAGTAGAATTGGCTACATGGGAAAGCACATACAAAAATTCTGTGAAGAAAATAATTCCTGGAGCAGATAGGTGATGCAGTGAATACAGCACCAGGCCTGGAGTCAGGAGAACCTGACTTCAAATCTGTCCTCAGACACTTAACATTTACTAGCTGTGTGACCTTGGGCAAGTCACTTAATACCAATTGCCCTACCTTCCCCCCTCCAAAAAGCAAAATAATAATGATGATGATGATGATTCCTTACAAATTAGAATTGAGCACACAGAAGCTAATGACCTTATGAGATGTCAAGAAACAAGTAAAATCCAAAAAAAAAAAAAAAAACAAATTGGAGAAAATGTGAGATAACTTGTAAAAAAAAAAACAACTGAACTGGAAAATATACCAAGAGAGATCATTTTAAAAGCGTTAGACTACCTGAAAGCCATGTTTGTAAAAGAGCTTAGACATCATCTTTCAGGAAATTATCAAGGAAAACTTCCCTGGTATTCTAGAACCAGAGGGTAAAAGAGAAATTGAAAAATCCACTGATCATTTCCTGAAAGAGATCCTAAAAGGAAAACACCAGGAATATCATAGCCAAATTCCAGACCTCCCAGATCAAGGAGAATATGCTGCAAGCAGCCAAAAAGAAACAATTCAAATAAGATTTAGAAGTTTCTACATTAAAGCATGAGAGGGCTTGGAATATAATATTCTGGAGGGCAAAGGAGCCTGAATTAAAACCAAAAATTACCTACCCAGCAAAACTGAGTATAATCCTTCAGGAGGGAAAAAGGATATTCATTGAGAGAGAGGACTTCCAAGCATTCCTGAGGAAAAAATCAGAGGTGAATAGAAAATTTGACTTCTGAATACAAGATGAAAAAAAAAACATAAAAAAGTAAACAGGAAAAAGGAATCATGAGGGATTTGATAAGGTTAAATTGTTTTTATTCCTACATGAGAAAATATTTATAATTCCTGAAACTTTCTCCTTAAAAGGACAGTTAGAAAGAGTATACATAGAGAGAAAGCATAAGTGTGAGTGTAAGCGTGAGTGTGAGTGTAAGCGTGAGTGTGAGTGTAAGCGTAAAAGTGTGAGTGTAAGCGTGAGTGTGAGTGTGTGTGAGTGTGAGTGTAAGCGTAAGTGTGAGTGTAAGTGTAAGTGTGAGTGTAAGCATAAGTGTGAGTGTAAGTGTAAGTGTGAGTGTAAGCGTGTGTGAGTGTACGTGTAAGTGTGAGTGTAAGTGTGAGTTGAATATGGTGGTATGATTATCCAAAGAGATAAAATTAAGCAATGAGAAAAAGAATGCACAGAGATAAGACGAAAGAGAGAGGTAGAATGGAATCAATTAGGTGACATAAAAAGTCTTGGGGAAGAAGAAAGGGGAGCACATGAACCTTATTCTCATAAGAATTGGCTTGAAAGGGAATAATATACAGTTGGGTGTAGCAATCTCTTATCATAAAGAAAATAACAAAGGAAGAGGATAAGAAATGGGGCTAACTGATGGGAGAGGGGTACTTTGGGGAAGGTGAAAGTCAGAAACAAAACACTTTGGAAAATGGACAAGCTAAAAGGAGTAATGGTAATCATTACTGTGGAAAAAAATTACACTGAGTATCTCTGATAAGGACAGTATTTCTCAAACAGAGAAAACTGAGCCAAATTTATAGAAAAAAAAAGCCATTGCTCAGTTGATATATGGACAAAATGTATGAATAAGCAGTTTGCAGACAAAGTAATCAAAACTATATATAATCACATGAAATGATCTAAATCACTATTGATGAGAGAAATGTAAATTAAAACAACTCTGAGTTACTACCTCACACTTATCCTATTGACTAATATGATGGAAAATGAAAATGAGAAATATTAGAGGGGTTGTGGGAAAATTAAAACACAAATATACTATTGGTGATAACTATTGGTGGCATGCTGATTCAACCATTCTGGAAAGCAATTTGGAACTATGACCAAAGGGATATAAAACCATGCATACCCTTTAACCTAGCAATTCCACCACCAAGTCTATATCCCAAAGAGATTAAAAAAAAAAGGAAAAGGACCTACGTATATGAAAATATCTAAAGCAGTTCTTTTAGTGGTAACAAAGAATTTAAAATTGAGGAGATGCCCATCAGTTGAGAAATAGAAGAAAAAGATGTTGTATATGACTGTGATGGAACAATATTGTGCTTTAAGAAATGACGAACAGGATGATCTCAGGAAAAACCTAGAAATACTTACATGAACAAAGTGAAATGAGCAGAACCAGGAGAACATTATACACAAATATTTTATGATGATGTACTATGAATAACTTGACTATTCTCAACAATGCAATGATACAAGACAATTCTGTAGGACTTATGATGAAAGTGCTTTTAATCTCCAGAGAAAGATCTAGTAGATCAGCAATGTCAGACTTGGTGTGGTGGCTTCAAAAGGTATGCAAAATTCCCTAGTGCCTTCTGAACAAGATTAAAAAAAATTTGGAAATGTTTAACCAAAAAACAAATTTATTTATTTTTAGTTTTAAACATTCATATATGGTCTGTTAAATTTGACGCCACTACTCTAGATATTGCTATTGAAACATAGTATTGTGTCAGTTGCATCAAAACTGAAGATTTTGGATCATACTAGAAAAGATATATTATGATTCAAATGAGTTTGGTCTGCCCTTACAATACTGTAAGGACCAAAGAATGAAGAATATCTATTGCTTGTATTTCAATATACATTTGGAAAAATGCCCTATAAAACTCTTTCAATAAAATATACATGTCAGAATATTTGTGATCAAAGCTCCACATGTCCTTCTCTTAACTCGCCCCCCCCCCGCCCCAGGGACTCTGACTGTTCTATATTGTCTTCTTTATGGTTAATAAATAGTTTCTTTATAATCAATACAGAAGATTAATTGATAATATTTCCTCTAGGCAGATGCTTTCCTAATTAGAACTTCAAACAGTTGATATGTAACTTAACATCTTACAAGGAAATTTTCAATTAGAAAAATAGATTCACATAACTGTAACAGGAATGAAGGGGTCTCAGCATGATAGTCTTCAATTATTTGAAGAATTTTTTTTACATGGTAATGATTAATTTGAATTAAGCAATTATAGTTACTTATAATAAGAGCATCTCACTTCTTAGTGGTTTATACAGTACATTTTTTTTTTCTCACAGCAGCTTTGTGAGGTAAGAAATTTTACTCTAGTTTTCTTTTTTTATTGCAGTATTTTTAACAATTTATTTATTTATTTTTAGTTTTTAATATTCATTTCCACAAGATTTTGAGTTAAAAATTTTCTCCCCAATCTCTCCCCTACTCCATACCCCAAGATAGAGAGCCTACTGAATACTGCTACCCCCAGTTGTTTCTCTCTTATATCCTCCTCTGTCCCCACGCTCCCTTCACTACCCACCCCCACCCCCACCCCCACACCCCCGGAAACTTTCTAGTAGGGCAAGATGGATTTCTATACCCCAGTGCCTGTATATCTTATTTCACAGTTGCATGTAAAAAAAAAAATTAACATTTGTTTTTAAAACTTTGATTTCCAGATCCTTTCCCTTCTTCCCTCATCTCCTACCCTCACTGGGAAGACAAACAGCTCAACACAAGTTGTACATGTGTGTTTTATTCTATTTCCTCCTTTGACCCTTTCCCTTTTCAAAAGTGTTTGCTTCTAACCACCCTCTCCCCCAAGTTACCGTCCCTTTTATCATCCCCTCTCTTATGCTCTTTCCCCCCTACTTTCCCATAGGGTATGATACCCAATTGAATGTGTATGTTATTCCCTCCTTTAGCTAAATTCAAGGAGAGTAAGGTTGACGCATTCCCTTTCACCTTCCTGCTCTTCCCCTCCATTGTAACAGTTTTCTCTTGCCTCTTTGATATGAGATAAATTACTCTATTCTATCTCTCCCTTTCTCCTGTCATTATATTCCTCTCTCACCTCTTAATTTTATTTTTTAGTTATCATCCCTACCTATTCAACTGATCCTGTGCCCTCTGTCTATGTATACAAGGAAACACATATACACAAACTCACATATGTATGTATACACACATATACCCTCCAATATATATATATATGTATATATGCATACATATACATATATATGTGTATACATATACATTCCCTTTATCTATCCTCATACTGAGAAAAGTCTCATGAATTACAATTATCATTTTTTCGATGTAGGAATGTAAATGGTTCAACTTTAATTAAAGTTCCTTATGATTTCTTTTCTCTGTTTACCTTCTTATGCTTCTTTGACTTCTTGTATTTGAAAGTCAAATTTTCTGTTTAGCTCTGGTTTTTTCATCAAGATGCTTGAAAGTCCTCTATTTCATTGAATAACCAGATTTCCCCCTGAAATATTACACTCAGTTTTGCTGGGTAGGTGATTCTTGGTTATAATCTTAATCCTTTGACCTCTGGATTATCATATCCCAAGCCCTTCAAACCCTTAAGGTAGAAGCTGCTAGATCTTGTGTTATCCTGATTGTGTTTCCACAATACTCAAACTATTTCTTCCTGACTGCTTGCTATACTTTCTCCTTGACCTGGGAACTCTGGAATTTGGCTGTGATATTCCTAGGAGTTTTCTTCTTGGGATCTTTTTCAAGAGGTGATTGGTGAATTCTTTCAATTTCTATTTTGCCCTCTGGTCCTGGAATATCAGGACAATTTTCCTTGAGAATTTCTTGATGAATTACTTTTTGGCTCTTTTTTTGATCATGGCTTTTAGGTAGTCCAATAATTTTTTTTTTGTTGTTTTTGCTTTCTTTTTGGATAGGAGAGGACAGGGCAGTCAGGGTTAAGTGAGTTGCCCAAGGTCACACAGCTCATAAGTGTTAAGTGTCTCAGGCTGGATTTGAAGTCAGGTTGTCTTGACTCTAGGGCCACTGCTCTAATTCACTGTGCCACCTACCTGCCCCTGGTCCAATAATTTTAAATTATTTCTCCTGGATCTATTTTCCTGGTCAGTGGATTTTCCAATGAGATATTTCACATTGCCTTCTACTTTTTCATTTGTTTGGATCTGTTTAGTAGTATCTTGATTTCTCATAAAGTCATTAGCGTCCATTTGCTCCAATCTAATTTTTTGAAAATTAAATTTTTTGAAAAATTAAATTTTGAAAGAATTATTCTCTTCAGTGAGTTTTTGAAATTCCTTTTCCATCTGGCCAATTAAGTTTTTTAAGGTATTCTTCTCTTCATTGGCTTTTTTGGTCCTCTTTTGCCATTTTAGTTAGTCTATTTTTTAAGGTGTTATTTTCTTCAGTATTTGGGGGGGGGTTAGCAGGCTGTTGACTTGCTTTTCATAATTTTCTTTCATTATTTTCATTTCTCTTCTCAATGTTTCCTCTACTTCTTTTACTTTTCAAAATCCTTATTGACCTCCTCCGTGATCTGTGACCAATTCATATTTTTCTTGGAGGTTTTTGACACAGGAGTTTTGACTTCATTGACTTGTTCTGGTTCCATGTTTTGATACTCTTTGTCTCCCAAAAATAATTTTATGGTCTAATTGCGTTTGCTCTATTTTCTCATCTTGCCAGCAAATTACTTGACTTTTGAGCTCTTTGCCATGGTAGGACTCTGCTTCAAGAAAGGAGAGAGTTGTGTCCAAAATGTCTGGGCTTTTGCACAGCTGTTGTCAGAGCAGTTGTCAGAACTATGAGGAGGGTGCCCTCTCTACAGCCACCACAAGCTCTGGCACAATAACTTTCTTCACCCCAAGGCCACCACTCAAGACAGTGACCCAGATGCAAGCTGTTCAAAGCAAGAGCAATTACCCTCTGAATGGTCACCCACTCCCCCTATGACCTGCAGGCCAGGAGCTCTGAAGCCAGCCTTGTGCCAGCAGCTGCATCAACTGTGCCACCACCACCTCTCCCTCTCTAAGTTCAGAGCCCAGACCACACTCTTCTTTCACCTAGTTCCAAGAGATTTCCCTACAGACATTTTACTTTCTCTATGGTTTTTATAGGTTAAGAAATCTGGAAATCACCACAGCTACCATTGATTCACTCTCCTGAAGTCTGCTCTTATCAGGCTATGCCCCTGGTCTGGGTTGGTGCAGCTCATGCAGGACTGGGCTCAGCTTCTGGTGGGATAGACCCTTCCTGTTGGCCTGCCAGGTTGCCTTCAGTGGGAGATCTGTTTCTCTCTGTCACTGTACAGGTTCTGTAGCTCTAAAATTTGTTTAGAGTCATTTTTTTACAGGTATTGGAGGTGGTTGGAGTGGGAGCTCAAATAAGTTCCTGCTTTTACTCCACCATCTTGGCTCCACTCTCCTCTAGTTTTTCTAATGAGAAAATTGATTGCAAAGATACTTTTTAAAATTATCTTTTGTTCCATGGTTGGCAAGTGATAGATTTTTTTTTCTAATAAATTTTTATTGCTGTCTTTACGTCTTATATTGCCTCAGTCTCCCCCACCAACTAGGTTCCCAGGCCATTTCATTTTCATGCATTCATTAAACAAGCAGTTATTAAATACCTACCAAATGCAAGTGCAGTACCCCCAGTAAAAGACCACTTAAATGATAAATCTTTTCTAGGGACCAGTTTCCTCTTAGGCCCTTTTCCTGACCTGTTGCTACCCAGGCAAAGGCACAGCCCTATCAGCACAATAGTATTTCATCATAATCACATATCACAATTTGTTCAGAAATTCCCCAGTTGATGGGCATCCTCTCAATTTACAATTCTTTGCCACTAGAAAAGAGTTGCTGTCAATGTTTTCATTCATATAGGTCCTTTTCCTTCTTAAAAAAAAATCTCTTTTGGGATACAGACCTAGTAGTGGTATTGCTAGGTCAAAGGGTATACATGGTTTCATAACTATTTGTGCATAGTTCCAAAGTTCTCTACAGAATGGTTGTTCAATACAAGTCCACCAACAGTACATTGTCTCATTTTTCCCACATCCTTCCAACATTTGTCATTTACCTTTTCTGTCCTACTAGCCAGTCTACTAGATAAGAGGTAGTACCTAAAAATTGTTTGAATTTGCTTTTCTCCAATGAGAGCATTTTTTCATGTGACAATAGATAGTTTTGATTACTTTAATCTGAAAAGTATTTATAACTTTTTATCATTTATGAATTGAATAATGTCTCTTATTTTTATAAATTGATTTGGTTCTCTATATGTTTGAGACACTTGCTACAAGACTTTTTTCCCCCGCAGTTATTATTGTCAACTGTATTTCCTTCTACCACATTCCTTGTTTATTTTATTCTCTCTCATCTTTCCGTCTGTCCCTTCTTAAAAGTGTTTTGCTTCTGACTACCCCTCCCTCAATCTTCTATCACTCATCCTTTTCTTATCCCCTTCTCCTCTTTCATATATAGTAGGTTAGATTTCTTTTTTTTTTTTTCTGGAAAACATTTTATTGTAGGTGGAATGGGACACAGCTGGACACAGTAAGTTAGTTGATTCCAATTTTGTTGGCAACATCTAAAGCATCGTAGTCTGGAGCAAGATGGACATAGGCCTTCTTCTCTCCATCAGGTTGGATCAGTGTGTTGACCTTGGCCACATCCATGTCATACAGCTTCTTTACAGTCAGCTTGATAAGATGCTTGTTGGCTTTGATGTCCACAATGAAAACTAGGGTGTTGTTGTCCTCAGTCTTCTTCATAGCAGACTCAGTGGTCAAAGGAAACTTAATGAAGGCATGGTGATCAAGCTTGTTTCTCCGAAGGGCCATTTTCCCAAGGGTATTTGGGCTGCCTTCACAGTGTCAGTGTCTTGGGTCACTGGAAGGTGGGGGATATTTGGATCTTCTTCTTTTTCTGGCTATGGACACCCTTCAGCACTGCCTTCTTGGCCTTCAAAGCCTTGGACTTGGCTTCTTCCTTGGGGGGGGGGGGACAATGGCTTCCTTCTTCACTTTCAGTAACATCTTGGGGGAAAAGGGTAGGATAGATTTCTATACCCAATTGAGTGTGTATGTTACTCCCTCTTTGAGCCAGTTTTGACGAGAGTATGGTTCACTCACTCCCCCTCACCTCCTCCCTCTTGAACTCTCACTATGACTTTGTCTAAAAGAACATATCAACCAGCAGAGCCAATATGGCAGAGTAAAGATAGGGATTTACCTGACCTTTCTCCTAAATCTCTCCAAATTTCTTTAATTAGCAACTCTAAACAAAATCTAGAGTGGCAGTAGCCACAAAAAAAAGACAGTAAAACAATTTTCCAGACCAAAAAGATAGAAGGCTGGAAGGAAAGGTCTGTTGCACCAGGGTAAGAGTGTAGCATAGTCCCATTCAAGATGTAGTGCTTTCACTTGAGAAAAAAAGATTAAAAATAATTAATATTTGCTAATTAATATCAGCAAATAGATGATAATAATCTTATCCAATGAGCTTGTGTCCTGAGATCCAGAAAATCTATATCATCCCCAGAAAATGTATTGATGATGTCTGAACACAGATTGAAGCATATTTTTTTTTACTTTATGATAAGTACCATCCAAACTTTTTGATTGTACACCCTATCAGTTTAAAATACATGCCTAATATTTACTAATTTATAAATTGTATATAATCTGTTATAATAAGAACATCTGGTATAATATGCAAAAGGAAAAATAATGAATTGTACAGTAAAATAATAGTTGATGCAAGAGATAATAGAGAGACACCAGACTTTATTAATTAGGATAGTGACACATTCAGGTTGTTTAGGAAAATCACTTTGGCAATGTAGAGAATGAATTGGAGTGAGAGAAGCTTGAGACAGGTAGATCAATTAAAAGAACATTACAATATTATAGGGAAGAAGTGATGAGACTGTGAGTGGCATAAAGGGAAATTCTCCAAGAGATTTTACATTGTGGGACCTTGGGTAATTGGTTGGACAGTGGTGCCCTTGACAGAAATAGGGGACTTTGGAGTATCAGTGTGTGTGTGTGTGTGTGTGTGTGTGTGTGTGTGTGTTATTTTATTTGGGGGGTGGAGGGAGAGTAAAGGTAATTTTATGAATGATGACTCTAGGCAAATCATTTAATATCTATCTGCCTCAGTTTCCTCAACTGTGAAATGGAAATATTAAAAAAACCTACTTTATAGGGTTATGAAAATTAAATTACATATTCATGAAGTACTTAGCATAATGCCTGCCACATAGCAGGTGTGCAATAAATATTTATTCCCCTTCACCCTACCTCCCTACTCTTTGAGTGACACTTACTCCATTTATGAGGTGATCTGGATGTTAGGAGATTTCACCAGAATTTTTCCAATGGCAACTACACAATTGCTATGTAAAGTGTTACTTTAGATTTGAACTTCACTGATATACTGACTGGCTGAAGGAGTGGGACAGTATTTGAACTTTCATAGTAGCAGGATTGGAAGAAAGAGTCAGTGTAGTAAATGTGGTCCTGTTGGAGAAAAGACACATGGCTGGTAGTGTCTATGGGTTTTTTGAAAACTATCTACCCACTTCTGTTAGCACCAGTTTTTGTCCACTCTGCAATGCCTCTGCCCCATGAGGCTATTTTCCCAGAGTGCCTTAGCCTATACTTTGGAAACCATTTCTCCAGGATCTAATATTGCTGGTGGATACTTTTAAAAGACTTAAACTTCAAGAAGAAAAGGCTGTACATAATCCAGTTTTACTGAATACTACTTTAATTCACACTTTTTTTCTTTCAGTAAAATTGTCCTGCTTGCTGTACTCCATTCATAACATTCCATATTCCTCACCTCTGTGTCATTGTCCATTTCCAGTTCCTGAAATATACTTCTTTTTTAGAATTTCATGTTTCCTTCAGAACTCTTACTATGATAATTAATTACCTTTTACATGAAGTCTTTCCTGAATCCCCCATTTTTTATCTTTCTTTCCTCCTCTGATTTTTTTTTCTTGATTTTATGTTGTAAACTTATTTTTGTACATCTTGTTACCCTCAATTAAATACAAGATCCTTGAGGGCAGGAACTGACTGTTTCATGTTGGTCTCTGTATCCTAGTGATAGAAAGATATAGGTATAGCTATATAAAGATATTTAAATGTGTGCATATTTTGTCTTATTTCCTCCTATATCAATTATCTTCTACCTGGCCATAAAAAACCCTTTACTGACAATTTTTACTTTACTGTTCTCCTATCGTATTTTCTTAATATAGCTTACCTTGCAATGTAAAGGAAAATTATTTATTATAAACTGCTTAATTAAATAATTTTAAAACATATTCCTTTCCCCAGAGTCTTCATGGAATATTAGCATTAGTTTAAACATGCAAATAAACTATCATTTTTAAATCTGTATAAATAAAAATAATATATTCCTGCATGTAAGTAGGATTTCTACTTAATGAATACTTTTCTCTAACTTTTCCTCTTTTTCTGATATCTGCTGTCAAGAATTTAATGTATATTCTCTTTCTTTAACTTGCGATTTATCTGTTGAGATGAAAATCTCAAACATTCTAATCAATTTAGGTTCTTCAATTTATGTCACAGTCAATGGTTGAGCATTCATGCTTGCTAAGGTCAATTACCTTCTTACTATGCTTCCCTATAGACTTCTTTTTGCTGCTAACTCAGAGTTGGCTCCTTGGCTGCTCCTACATCAAATCTGCTCCTTAGAGAATTTTTCCTTTTCAGTTCCTTCCCAGAAAATCCTCATAGCTCTCTCTTAGCAAACAGTAAGGTGCTTAGTGTTTCTGGTTTCAGATAAAGGTCCCTTTCTCACTCTAAAACATTCCTTCCTGATTTTCTCAATGCCTTTTCCCTGGTTTTGATGCTAATTTAAACTCCCAACACATTCCTCTAGAGTGAAGAAGGAAAAGAAAGAGCTCAATCCTCAATGTGAAACTGATTTGGGCTATGAGGAATAAGAAGTCCGTTGTATAAGCAACTGAAAAGAAAAATGCTTGTAGTTAAAGCACAGATAAAAGCAGTAATTGCATTAAGACAATACTTTGGTACCTAGAGAAAAAGCAGTTGACTGCACTGAAATGAAAAGATATTGGTTTGAGTGCTGTCTCTGACAGTCAATGGGGGAGTAAGGACAAGATATTCTGCCTTTGGAACTTTTATTATCGATAAAGTTTGAGTTGTTATTATGATTATGCTCTCTATAACTCATATAGTCATTGTCCTACCTAGGCTTATGTATATAGCTGGCCATATATTCTGTTATTATATTATTGCTCACTATCCAATTCATTGATCAGTGAATTAATCAAATTCCTTAAACACTGGGACAATTTCAAGTGATGGATGGGATTTAAAATTCAGCAAACCACAATTTTATCTCCATTTCATTCTTATTTATTGCTAATGTTTCACATGTTTTGTGACATGAACTATTAAAGCATATTTAATTAAATTATTGTGAATTCTAAAACTTAATAAACAAAATGTGTTAAACATTAAAATATAGAGGCATCATTTTTAAGACCAATGTCCTGATTTATGGAACTTTTTCAGTTTGATTCTTGCCTTTTTTTTTACTTCTATACTTTTTTTTGCTTTCTCAAACAAAAATAAGAGAAATATTTTAAGTTCCACAACTTACACAGTTAACCTCTGTCATTTAGAGCACACTCTGTGTTTTGTCCTTCTCTCTATGCTATCAACTAAGGAATATGTGTTTTGAGTGAGTTTTTCCTCTTTGATTATAGAACATTATTTCAGAGCATCTTATTAAATAATGTTATTTTTGAAGACTTAAAACATCAGACTTTTGCTTAAAAGTTACTTTTTTTTTTTTTGCTAGCTATTGAAAAGTGGTCAAGTGAATTTCAAAGTCACGGTTTGAACCTTACAAGAAAACCAGCCTCCGACGACTTTTTCTTCTGTTTTGTATGTAGAGTGAGCGTCTTTAAACTAATTATCTGAACTGCTTTAGACATCTTAACTGTCACTTTTCCTCTGTATTGTGTTTCTCTCTGTAGGTTCCATTAACTTATCTCTCTCTTTTTAAAATGGAAACTTCCTACATTTGTTCCTTAAAATTTTATTAGGTCAATGCCATTTGCTATAACAAATTTGCTTTTTGACATTAACTCAAGAAAAATATTAAAGTAAATCCCCAATGGGAGGTCTTTTATATTAGAGACTTGTCTATTGTCTTAACTGAAATGAAATTTAAGATTATGACATATTGTTAGAATAGTAATACGGGCTAGATCTGTGATTCCATTAATGCAGAGATCTCTCAGATGCAGAAATTCCCCTTACCAAAGCAGGACAGCACCACCTCTGCAATGTATAATCTTAGAGAGTGGTCAAGATTATGGGAAGATTAAGGGACTATCTGCTCTACATAATATAGTAGATAGGGAGTTGGCCTGGTAACCCAGAGGATTTAGGAAAACGTTTTTCTTTTAATCTAGTATTTTTTTTTAACTTTGTGTTTCCTATTCTTACTCCTTCCTTTGAGAAAATGTGTTTTGATTCTCTGTTCAATGGCTTTCTTCTATGTTGCTGCTTTCTTAAGATTATTAAGACCAATTAAATTAAATTAAGACCAATTTCTATGGTCAATTTGACCTACATAAGGAAAAAAAAGATATATTTCCCAGGGTTAGATGGATGGATTCACAAGCATATTCTGTTGAACATTTAAAGAACAATTAATTCCAGTACAGTATAAACTAGTTGGAAAAACAAGCAAAGAAAGGAGCCCATCATATTCCCTTTATGGGACAAATTTGGTGCTAATACATAAGTCAGGAAGAGTAAAAACAGAGAAAGAAAATTCTAGAACAATTTCCTTAATGAATACTGATGCAAAAATTTAATAAAATGCTAGCAAGGAGATTACAACAATAATACACTACGATCAGGTGGGATTTATACCAGGAATTCAGGGCTCTTTCAGTATTAGGAAAACTACCAGTATAATTGACAATATCAATAACAAAATGGATATTAATTATATGATTATCTCAAAAGACACAGAAAAAGCCCTTGACAAAATTTAACACCCATTCTTATTAAAACAATAGAGAGTATAGGAATAAATTGATTTTTCCTTAAAATGTTAAGTAATATCTACCTAAAATTACCAGCAAGTATTTTCTGTAATGTGAATAAACTAGAAGCCTGCCAAATAAAATTATGGGTAAAGCAAATATGCTAATTATCTCCATTATTATTCCATATTGTCCTAGAATGATAGCTATCAATAAGAAAAAGCAATTGAAGGAATTAGAATAGACAATAAGGAAACAAAATATCAGTAATTACAGATGATTATATACTTAGAGAGTTCTAGAAGATCAACTAGAAAGAACTAGTTGAAATAATGAACAGCATCAGCAAAGTGGCAGGATATAAATAAAACCCACAGAAAACATCAACATTTTTTTTATATATTACCAACACATTCCAGCAGTAAGAGATAAAAAGAGATATTCCATTTAAAATAACTGTAGAAAATATAAAGTACTTGTGAGTCTACCATTCAAGACAAATACAGAAACTATATGAACACAATACAATCATTTTTCACAAAAATACAGTCAGATCTTAACAACTGGAAAAATATTAATTTCTCATTGATAGGCTGAAGTAATATAATAAAAATGACAATTCTACTGAAATTAATCTACTTATTTAGTGCCATACCAATCAAACCAACAAATTATTATATGGAAGTAGAAAAAATATTAAAGTTCATCTGGAAAAACAAAACAGTGAAGAATATCAGGGGAGTCAATGAGAAATAATGTGAAGGAAGGTGGCCTAGACATAACAGATTGGAAATTGTATTATAAATCAGTAAGTATGGAAATAATCTATTACTGGCTAAGAAATAGAGCAAATTAGTGGAATAATTCAGTTACTACATTGTAGTAAATGAAAGATTCATAGTTTTAGGAAAAAAACTCATTATTTAACCAAAAAAAAACATTGTTGGGAAAATTAGAAAACAATATGGCAGAAATGAGGTATAGGACAACAGTTCCTACCATATACCAAGGTAAAGTTAAAATGACTACATGATTTAGACATAAAGGGTAAATAAGGGTAATAAATAAGGAATGAAATAGTTCATCTATTAGGAATATGGAAAAGGAAAGAGCATAGTATCAAAGAAAATATAGCACTAAAAATGCAAAATGGATAATTTTAATTATATAAATATTTAAAAAGTTTTTGCACACACACAACAAATAAACATTGTAAACAAAATTAGAAAGAACGAAGAAACCATAGGAAATTTTACAAGTATCTATGATAAAGGCCTCATTTCTGAAATATATAGAGAACTGAGTTAAATTTATAATACTATAAGTCATTCCTGAATTGATAAATGGTCAAAGGGTATGAACAGGGGGTTTTCAGATGAAGAAATTAAAGCTATCTATAGCCATATGAAAAATGTCCTTAAAAACCATTTTATTAGATAAATTCAACTTCAAATAGCTGTGAAGTCCCAACTCATACCCATCAGATTTGCTAATATAACAAAAAAAAAGGAAAATTATAAAAGTTGGAGTGGATGTGGGAAAATTATTGTGTATTGTTGGTGGAATTGTGTATGGATTTAACCTTTTGGAGAGCAATTTGGAAGTATACTGAAAGGGCTATAAAGCTGCATACCTTTTGTAGTGCTGACACACTATTCACAGCACCAACAGTGACTAAGAATATGCTGGCATAGTTCTTAACAGTAAAATGTAAGAGACTCTCCATATAGAAGAGAAAAGCAAAACATTTATTCAGATACGAAAAAACCAAATCCCCAAACCAGAAAGTCAAATTCATCATAATAACAAAGAAGTTAATACACCATAGCACAGCAAGGAATCACATCATCCTTTAGCCTTCCCACAAACACTCACAAGCTTGGCTGTCACAGCGGGAGGCAAACAGACACTCATAACCCTAGCTATCTCCTTGAGTGTATCCTCTCCCCCCTCCATCTCTAACTGCTCTTATTCCCAGCTTCCTGTGGGCTCTACTCCACCCTTCAGCAAGCTCCTCCCAACAGAGGTTGCATTTGATTACATTCAGCCTATTAGGGGTCAGGGAAAATCTTCAAATTCCCACTACCATTACACATTTTGACCCAGAAATACCACTTTTAAGTCTACATCCCACACAGATTAAAAAAAAAAAAAGACTGATTATGATGGAATACTATTGTGCTATAAGAAATGATAAGCAGGATTCTTTCATGAAAACCTAGAAAGACATATATGCACTAATGCAAAGGGAAGTGAGCAGAACCAGGAGAACTTTTACACAGTGACAGTAATATTGCATGATAATTTATTGTGAATAACTAAACTATCTCAGCAATACAAAGTTTCAAGGCACTCTACAATATGTATGATGAAAAATGCGATCCATCTACAGAGTAAGAACTGAAGGAATCTGGATGGTGATTAATGCAAGGTTTGGTTTTTTTACTTTACTTTTCTTGTTTTTTGGGGGGGGGTGAGAGTAGTCTGTGTTTACTTTTACAACATGACAAATATGGAAATATGTTTTGCATGACTGTACATTTATGACCTGTATTAAAATGTTTGCTTTTATATTGAGTAGGGAACAGAAGAAGAGAAGAAAACTTGAAAATCAAGTTAAAAAATGAATGTTAAAGATGGTTTTTACATGTCATTGGAAGACATTATTGAGCATGAAACAAAAAAAGAAATTACAGGGCATGGACTCAGAAGACCAGAAATAAAATCTGAATTATCTTGTTTACTATCTGTGTGATTTTAGGCAAATAAATAGTTAATCTCTATGAGTCCCAGTTGTCTCATGTTTAAATTAGGGATATCAATACTTGTACTACCTACCTCAAAGTTGATATGATTAGGAAATGGCAAAAACAAAGACTTTTTTTGATTATTTGGTAATATATAATAAATTTATATCACTTTGCTATTATTTCCTGTAAGAGCCATATTTTATAAGTTGGATATTTTAAACTAAATCAAGATGAAGAATGATAAAGAAACTTGGACTCAGAGACAGGAAGTCATAGGTTCAAGTTCCATCTCTGACACATATTAGTTTTGATGGCTCAGTGCAAATCTCTCAGTGATCTAATGAACTCTCTAAGAGTCGTAAGTTATAGAGATAGTGCTAATCTGCATTAATAGAAAGAATGTATCCTTCTAAGAGTTCCCTACACACATACACACACACACACACACACACACACACGTGTGCGTGTCTGTGTAAGTACTTCTCTTTATCAGATAGGGAATTCTCTAGGTGGAAAACCCCTCCCTTAATGCAGATTGACAACTTATATCTAAATGACTGTCTTAGAAGATTGCTTTGGTACTCTTGAGAGATGACAAAACCATAGTCACAGAGCTAGTATATGCAAGACCTGAATCTATCTTCTTAACTCAAGATTGATCCCTGATGGATAAGAAATGTGTAACTCAGAAATGGAATGTAAGCTTTATTAAGCTAACAAGGTGACTTGTCTTTATCTTCATACCTCCTGTTTTTTGAGCATAGTAAATTCTCATTTTCAACTATCTCTCCCAGCTTTGTGACATCTACACACTATCAATACCTTTGTCTAAATAAGTGTTAAAAACAGCACAGATCCCTGGGATACTCCACTGAATGCTGGATACCTCTGGTCACATTGACATTAAACAATTAATAAACTATTCTTTGCGTCTGACCATTCAATTAGTTCTGGCTGAATTACCACCTAATCCATGCCTTTCCATCTTCTCCTCATGAATAACATGACATAATTAAGAAAACATTTTATTAATATCAAAGAAAACTATATCCACAGCACATCCCTCTCACTTTCTAGTTTTGTAATTCTATCACAAAAATAAGATTAGTCTAATAGCAGCAATTCTTAATTAAACTACAACCATATTTTAATGATTATGCTAGAATTTTACTAGCAATCCCTCTAGATTTTACACTGTTCACTTTTTCTTTTCTTTTTTGAGAATGGATGACTTACCTTCCCTCATCCAGGATGGAAATTCAGTGCTCAATCTCACTGCAGATCAGCTTGGGAGCTTTGGCTTTCTTTGTTTCCAACCTAGTTGTTTCTTTTTCATTCCCTTTGATATCATTATTCCACAAACACTTTGAAAAGTCATTCCTACTTCTTTTATCCTCATGGTGATAAAATTTATTGTATATATATTTCTCCCAATTGAAGTAAAAAGAAATGATTTTAGAAATTGTTTTGTTGCAAAGAGTTTTGAAGGAAAAAAATAAAAGGAAACTTGAATGCATGGGCTATTCCAAATATAGAATTATTTAGTTACACTTAGTTTTAGATAGTCTTTTATGATAATGAGCAGAAAAGTAAAAGCACCGAGGTAGTCTCATGGCCCTCTGCTCTTGAAGACTCACCATATTGGCTGCAGATTTAGTGTGTGCTCCTTATTTGTATAGGGTACTACAACTCAAAACCCCTAGGCACAGGTGATCCACCAGCCTCAGACTCCCTAGTAGCAAGGATTACAAATACACTGCTATATCAAGTTTTGTTTTTTTTTTTTTTTCAAAAATCAGGATAGCACTTCCCCTACTCCAATGTTATTGTAGCTCTCCTGGCTTTTTGTTTTGTTTTTTTAATGATCTTTCCAGTATCCATGACAGGATCTCAGCAATTTCCTATGACAGTACCTTCAGGACCTGTGATGTAGTTCATCTGGACCAAATTATTAGAATGAATCAATGACAGCTCTGTTATTTCCTTAATTATCTTGGTGACTTGTTAGTTATTTGTATTGTCATTTTTAGTAAAGAAGTCATTATCCTTTTCAGAGAAAGTAGAAAAGAAATGTTGAGTTCTCTCTATTGTAAGTTATCCCATCCATTCCAAGCAAAGGTCTTATTCCTTATAGACTTTTTTTCTGTTTTCTCACTTTTCATTGTCATTAGTTAACCTTACCAGGTTAAGCTCATTCTGTGTTTTACCATTTCTAGTAAAATACTTACAAGACTTTTGCATGATCTTATATTCAGTTTCCATTACTTGGCCTTGCTTTGCTTTTTCATAATTTGTTTTTAAATCTACATTGTTTTGTGGGATCCTTATGTATCCACAACATTCTCTCCAAATAAGTCTTTTTTCTTCCTCTTGGGTATTGTTTCTTTTATTGTTGCTGTTATTTGTTTGTTCAAAATTATATTCATAAGAATATCCCTTCCCTCTAGAGCTCCCTTCCCCTGAAACATTTTACTCTATGGGATCCTACCTATTTTTACCCTAAACTTGTTTAATATTTATTTTCCCAAATCTGAAATATAATTCAGATTTTGTCCAATTTCCTCTGCCATAAACTCTGTGATGTGCTGGTCTCTCCTCTTATCCCCAAAGTTCTCATCATTTTCACTCTACCAACCACTTCTTCCCTCTTAGTGATAGTTAAATAGAGAATAGACTTTCTGATTGTTGGTTTCTCTGCCTTTTGAAAGATGAAATTATCACTTAAGGGAAGTGAGTAAATTATTAGCTGACTGATTTTGTCAGAAAAAAATACCAGCAAATGTTTGAAATTCGAAATTGAAAGCCTTTATTTAAATATATGTCCTTCAAGCCTAACAGTTTCAAATGTCAAGACCTTTTTTTTTCTGAATTGGGACTTTCTCAGTTTGTTAGCTATATTTTTCAGTTGACTCTCAACAACAAATGTGTTAACTATATCATTA
Organism: Petaurus breviceps papuanus; assembly: GCF_028583685.1. NCBI lineage: Eukaryota > Metazoa > Chordata > Mammalia > Diprotodontia > Petauridae > Petaurus > Petaurus breviceps. The sequence continues at coordinate 4,747,197 of NW_027187278.1, read as the reverse complement.
ATTCCTTTACCCAAGTTATTGATAAAAATGTCAAGCAGCATATGGTCAAGCATAGATTTCTAGGGCATTCCATTGGAGACCTTGTTCTAAATTGACACCAAATAATTATTAGTTTTGGTTTCAACAATTCATATTTTGAATCCTCCTGATTGTATTTCCAATGAGCACATATCTTTTCTTCCTCTCTACAAGAATTCTAAGGGCTACTTTGTTTAATGCTTTGCTCAAGTTTAGGTAAATTTTATCTAAATTTTATTTAAATTTATTTCCTTTAATAGAACAGTTTAGAAGTTCTCTCAAAAAGGAAATAAGTTTATTTCAGCTTTACTCTTTGTTGATTTTTGTTCCTTTCTTCCAATTAAATGTTGGAATGCTTTAATTTAATTTAACATAAACAATACAGATATATAGAGTATAAATGGTCTATTTGGCACATTCTTTTCTTTTCTTGTCTGATCATAAATTTATCCTAAGCAATGACCCAACTTGCCCTTCTCTCTCCTATCACTAACCTTATGGATCAGAATGTGTGATGTTTAGCTAGTTTGCAGAACAGAAAATATGTGTGTGTGTGTGTGCGCGCGCACTCAAGCATGTGCACATATGTGTATGTATGGTGGTCAACTGGGAAAGCAAGAGTCAATAGTAAAGAAGCAAAATCTTTTTTTGCTTATTTTGAACTTTTCTCTTGTAGGGAAGCATGAATGTTATCAAAACTGTAATGTGGAGTTCATTTTAAATAGATTAGTATTAAGCTTATGAAATTCAGATGACTGGTACTTGCATATATGTATTTTTTAATGTAGCAAACTGTATGCTGTTCTTAAAATTTCAAACCTGAGATATTAAACTTAATATACTTTGTCCCTGTCCTAGAACTTTTCACACTTACCAGGATGCTTTTGTGAAGTTTAAATACCAACCACTCTCTACTATTGCATTTTCCAGGAAGAGTGACTCCTTCGGGATTCACTGATAAAATCCATTAGTGCACTTTCTAGTGTAAAACTTGTATGATGCCATAAATCTTTTAGGAAGTGGTTTTGGAAGCTTTTTTTGTGAAGGTTAAATGTGTAAGGTAAACTATATTACAGGAACCTTCAGCATGAGCCTTCAGCATTACACTTTTTGACATTTAATAAAGTAGGGATCACAAAAAGCTATATCCTCAGAGGCCTTGTTAGGCCATCACAAGAATAAACTGAATACCCATAGCCAAGCTTCTATTTTTGAGCAGCAAAAACCCCAACATTTTTATTTTCTGAATTATTAAAAAAATACTTTTTTTTACCTTTCTTCCCCCATGAAAGCACTAGCATTAACTCTCTACAACTTGTCAAAAGTCAGGCTACATAAGTTTAAGATCAGATTTGTATAAGTCAAGTATATACAGTGTACTTTGCTGGTAGTTTAGGTATATATGTATTTTTAACTTACTATATTAGGATTGTGGACATGAGCAGAAATGAAACAGAATCAGGGAACAGAAGGTACATCTTTATCAGAAATGTTCTGTCAGTAATACATTTAAGGCTAAATAAATTTTAAATATATTATTTCATTTCATATATTAAATAAATTTTATTCCCATCTAAATTATCTAGTAATATGCTTTAGGTTTGATTTTTCTGAAGTCCTTCTAAATAAGACTTAAGTGATGCTACACTAAAATTTAATTTCACCAATACATTCAAGATGCAAAATACAATTCATTACATGTTGTCCTGAAATGGAGTTTCAAATCCAAAATCCTATAACTTTTCAAAATTTTAAGTGGCTAATTTGTATCACTTTTTGCTGGCATATCTTTTCCTTACCGTTGTTATAAATACAGCATAACTTTGCCTGTGTAACCATCCATACTAACACGATTTATTTATTTACTCATTCATTTATTCATTTTTGTTTCTTTATTTAACATTGTTTCTCACTGTAATAATCTCAAAATATAATTTTCTCATTTGATCCTGAGCATATTTAAATGTTATTCAAGAATATTTCATTATGAGAAAAAATACAAGATTTAGAAAAAGTTGTGACAAACAATGCAATTGCATCACAAACACTGCTCTCTGTAATGGCAGACTTCTTTTTATACTGTTGATATTTTATGTAATTTTATAAAGGGTCAAAACCTACTTCTTCATAGAAGAACACAAATGACTACAAAGTTTGATTAGGTTGGAGAAATTGGTCAAATCTTGTTTTACTTTAATGCAAATTAAACAAATAGTTCAAACTTGACCATAAAAGTCAATTTGACTACATTTTCCCTGAAATTAACCTAAGATAATTTAGTAATCTGACACCAGTATTCTTCTAATAACTAGCTGCCTTACACCAGCTACTAGTGGAACATATATATGCCTTTTGCCTCTTGCTCTTGGTCCACAACAACAGAAACTTTAATTTGTTATATTTTAACATTTACGAAACTCTTTGCATATATCACCTCATTTGATCTTCATTGATATATTTTGATCTTTTACTAGTTTAAAGTTAATATTTATAGTATATGATTACTATATGTTTTTACATTATCTTTTGGGTCATTTGTGATTTTTATGTGATTGTGACATTTCATGATTAGCATATCTACAAAGTAGCATTACTGGTAGAATATTTGCTTCAACAAGTTCAATAAAAAATTGTGATCTTGACCATACTTCTTCAAAGTGCATTATCCATATGTGAGATCCTTCTAGGATATGAATAAATACTTCATATATACTTTTGCCTTAATAATGTATATTTTCATCCACTTTATTTTGTCCATGTGGATGGTTAGCTATAAGTGAGAATGATTAGGGAAGATCCTAATTAGTTTCATGAGTCCTGTAATAAATTTGAAGTGTTCACATGGGTTGCTCTTCTCTCTCTCTCTCTCTCTTTCCCACTCTCCTTCCCTCCCTCTCTTCATTTGTCATTTTCCCCGTTCAAAAACAGACAGAGCAATGTGCAGCAAACTGGCTTTGCATTTTACTCAGGGTTTATGGGGGGAATCTGTGCCTGTGAGCAGTTTCTTTTTTCTTGTACTCATTGCTAGAAACTTATGGTGGAAGCATACAATTCAGATGTGTTTACACCCTGAGAAAGTAGTTTATGAACAATATTTAGAAATGTCAAAATCTTGTGTGGAAGAAGGTACTTTATTTTTGTAGGCAATGCATCACTAGAATTTTAGTATTCTACAAATACTAAAATAATTATTGAGCAACACCCTATGTAAAATCTGAATTGACTATTCCCAAGTTTGACTAGACCTAAGTTTGAGGATCCACAGTTATGAGTCAAAGAATTAGACCTTCAAGAAGTACAAAGGTTTTCTTAATGCCATTTCCTTGGAGGAAAAAAATTACCCTCATATTCCTATACAGCTTCCTATCTGAAAAGCAGATCTGGTGAGTTACTTAGATGATGTCAATTTGATGGAAAAGTGATTGTAATTCCATTTGTATAAAACCTCCAAAATGTGATTTTCCTTTCTGTGTAGGGGAGTGGGAAATTAAGTAATAAAATATCACTGAACATCAAGGGTATTATGTAAGAATTTGTGAGAATCTGAAACCCTAGAAGGCTAAAATACTGTCCTGATAGCAATCCCAAATTCTATTCCTTTTGTCAGAGATAATCCCATTTTATTCTGTTCTTTCAGTCTATTGATATTATTTGATATTTTCTTAATTCGTTATGGAGTCATTAGCTTCCACATAAACAATTCTAGATTTTAAATAATTATCTTCTTCAGTGAGATTTCATACATTTATTTTTGGTCTTAGAAAAAAATATTAATGAGGGAGGCAGAGTCAAGATGATGGAGTAGAAACAGGACTTCCAAGCGGCTCCAGCTTCCATCTCCTCCAATTCATGTAAAAGGTGACTCTGAAGAAACTTTGGAACTACAGAACCCATAAAATGACACAGAGAAGATAACCTCCTGCTGAGGACAGCCAGGCAGGCCAGCAGGAAGCATCCAGTGCAGCGCTCTGGGAGCCAACTCCAGCCCCACTAGCTGGAGGTTTTAGCCTCAGTTTGGCCTGACCAGCCCCCAGTAGGAGGTCTTAAACTCACCAGCAGCTGTGGAGGTTTCCAGAATTATCAATACATAGATGATAAGGACAAAGTGAGAGGTCAGTGCTGTGTGGACTTTGGGATCCAATAGTTGGGAATATGGTTGGCCTTTGCCCCAGGAGCAAGAAGCAGGTGAGGCCCTTTGGTGTGCAACCGCCACCACATGGCAGCTTTAGCTCCTGGCCTGCAGATTGTAAGGGAATCAAGCTACCAGTCTGAGGGGTAATTGATCTTGCTTTACCCTGTTTGGATCTGGATTGCAGGCTTGGGTGGAGGTGCTGGGATGGGAGACCAATTTGCCAGATTGTGTGGAGGCTTCAGAGAGGGCACGCAACTAATACCTTTGGCAGCTGAGAAAATCCCAGTGATTGGGATGAAGCTCCCCTGTCTGGTAGCAGAGTCCTACTCTGGAAAGCAACATTAATTCTGAAAATTTGAACTAAAATAGTATACAGAAATTTAATATCCATAGAACAATAATTCCATTTTCCACAATCCATATATGTTCATAAAAAAAAAAAACTAGTGGAAATCAAAATACATTTTGCATCTGCTTGTTCTCCAGGCAAGGGGAAGCAATTAAAAATTAATTTGTTTTTAATTTATATGATTTAAACCAAAAGTACCACCAACCATTCTATTATTGTTGTGAATTAATATATTAATGATTTTGTTGTTGCTTAGTTGTAGCTGACTGTCTGTGACCCCATTTGGTGTTTACTTGGCAAAGATACTAACATGGTTTGTCATTTCCTTCTCCAGCTAGATTTTTTTCTTTCTTTTAAAAAACTATATTTATTTATTTTTTTGTTTTCAACATTAAGTTCCACAAGATTTTGAGATACAATTTTTTCTCCCTATCGTTCCCCTACCCCCCACCACAAAATAGCAAACCTACTGAATACCCTGTCCCACAATCTGTCCTCTCTTATATACTCCCACATTTGCCCCCCTAACTTTCTACTAGGGCAAGATGGATTTTAATACTCCAGTGCCTATATATCTTATTTCCAAATTGTGGGTAAAAAAAAATTTGTTTTTTTACATTTCTTTTTAAAACTTTGAGTTCCAAATTTTTGCCCTTCTTTGCTTGTCACCTGCCCCCCCTGGGAAGATTACCAATTCAATATAGTTTGTGCATGTGTAGTTAATCAAATCATTCCCATAGTAATTATATTGTGAAAGACTAACTATATTTCCCTCCATCCTATCTGGCCCCCCACTTATTCTATTTTCTCCTTTGACCCTATCCCTTTTCAAAAATGTTTGATTCTAACTACCCTCTCTCCCAATCTGGCCTACCTTCTATCACCCTCCCTCTTATCCCCTACCCCCCTCTATTTTGCTGTAGGGTAAGATACACAATTGATTATATATATAATTCCCTCCTTAAGTCAAATTCAATGAGAATAAGGTTGTTCCATTTTCTTTCACCTTCCTGCTCTTACACTCCATTGTAACAATTTTCTCTTGCCTCTTTTCTATGAGATAATTTACCCTATTCTATCTCTCCCTTTCTTCTTCTCCCAGTAGATGCCTCTCTCACCTTTCAATTGTATTTTATAGATATTATCCCTTCATATTAAAAACATACTGTTCCCTCTGTCTATGTATACATGAACATACATGTATATATAAATATATACACATATATATGCATACATACACACATATATACATATACATACACACACATATACACACACATATACACACACACATATAATTCCTTTCAACTATCCTCATACTGAGAAAAGTCTTATGAATAACAATTATTGTTTTTCCATGTAGGAATGTGAATAGTTCAACATTAATAACTCCCTTATGATTTCTTTTTCTTATTTACCTTCTTATGCTTCTCTTCTTGTATTTGAAAGTCAAATTTTCTGTTCAGCTATGGTTTTTTCATCATAGTGCTTGAAATTCCTCTATTTCTTTGAATGACCATATCTTCCCCTGAAGTTTTATACTCAGTTTTGTTGGGTGAATCTTGGTTTCAATCCTAGCCCCTTTGACCTCTGGAATATCATATTCCAAGCTCTTTGATCCCTTAAGGTAGAAGCTGCTAGATCTTGTGTTATCCTAATTGTGTTTCCACAATACTCAAACTGTTTCTTCTTGACTACTTGCAGTGTTTTCTCCTTGACCTGGGAACTCTGGAATTTGGCTATGATATTCCTATGAGTTTTCTTTTTGGGATCTTTTTCAAGAGGTGATTGGTGAATTCTTTCGATTTCTATTTTTCTCTCACTCTAGAATATCAGGGATATGATGCTTGATACTTTCTTGAAAGATGATATCTAGGCTCTTTTTTTGATCATGGCTTTCAAGTAGTCCAATAATTTTTAAATGATCTCTCCTGGATCTATTTTCCAGGACACTGGTTTTTCCAATGAGATATTTCATATTGACTTCTATTTTTTCATTTGTTTCGATCTGTTTAATAATATCTTGATTTGTCACAAAGTCATTAGCTTCCAGTTGCTCCAGTATAATTTTGAAGTAATTATACTCTTCAGTGAGTTTCTGAAATTTCTTTTCCATCTGGCAAATTTATTTTTTTTAATCATTCTTTTTCTCACTGGCTTTTTGGGCTTTTGCTATTTGAGTTAGTCTATATTTTAAGGTGTTATTTTCTTCAGTGTATTTTTGGGTCTCCTTATCTGGCTTTTGACTTGCTTTTCATGATTTTCTTGCATCATTCTCATTTCTCTTCCCAATTTTTCCTCTATTTCTCTTACTTTATTTTCAAAATCCTTCTTGAGCTCCTCCGTGGCCTGTCAACAGTTTATATTTTTCTTGGAGACTTTTGGTGAAGGAGTTCTGACTTTGCTGTCTTCCTGCCACTCCATGCCTTAATCTTTTTGTCCCCCAACAAAGTCTGCATGGTCTGTTTCTGCTTCCTCTGCTTGTTCATATTGCCAGCCAATTACTTCACTTTTGAGCTCTTTGCCATGGTAGATCTCTGCTTCCAGAATGGAGAGAGCTTTGTCCCAAATCAGTGGGGGTTTTGTAGCTGCCAGAGCTATTGGGCAGTGCCCTCTCTACAGTCCCCACAGTATCTGGCTTACTGGCCACATACCCCAGGACCACCACCCAAGCCCACAATCCAGATCCAAGCAGGTGAAAGCAAAAGCAATTACTCTATGAATGGTCTCTTGCTCCCCCTGCAATCTTCAGGCCAGGAGCTCCTGACACAGCCACATATTACAGCCTCCATGCCTCTGCTGCTTCTTGACCTAGGGGCAGGTTCTAGACGAGACTCTTCTGTCCCCTCTATTTCAACAGAGTTCCCCACTGACCTTTTACTTTGTCTTTTGCATTTATGGGTTGAGAAGTCTGGAAAATGCCACAGCTGTTGGTGATTCACTCTGAAATCTGCTCTGCATCCTGCTGGTCAAGGCCACCCTTGGGCTAGAACCATGGGGCTCACATGGAACTGTGCTTGACTCCCAGCTCAATGTGATAGACCCTTCATGTCAGCCTGCCAGGCTTCCTTCAGCAGGAGATTTGTTTCTTTCTGTCACTTTGTGAGTTCTGTAGCTCTAAAGTTTGTTTAGAATCATTTTTTACATGTATTGGAAGTGATTGGAGTGGGAGCTCATGCCAAATTTGTGCTTGTACTCTGCCATCTTGGCTATGCCCTGATTTCATAAATTTTTTTTAGATGATGCATTCAATTCTTATCTTTTAAGTGGTCATATCTTTCAGGGCTTTTTGTGTTGCTTTTAACAATTTTCTTTCATTTTTTAAATATTATTTTTATTCTTTTCCCATTTTTTCCTCTACTTTTTCATTTGATTTTTCAATGTTTTTTCTCACTTAAAAAATAACTTTGCTAAATATCTTCTAGGAATTTTTGTTTGGCTTGTGTCCACTCTGCAGTTATGTTTTGTTTTGTAGAGTCTTTCCTTGCAGGTATTTTTAAGTAATTGTCTTCCTCTGAGTTTCTTTTCTTGAGTTTCCTTTTTTCTATAATAGCTTTTTATGGTAAGGCCATTTTTTAAATTTTTACTCATTTTTTTCCAGGCTATTTCTTGATTTTTTACTTTATGTTAGATTTGGGCTCTGCTCATTCTGGAATTATGGGGTGTGGTAAGAGAGGTTTTGGTGTGTGTATATCTGACTTAGGTTTCTCTCTTAGCTTCTGCTGATTTAATGTGTCAGTAAGGGCCATAAAATTTTTGATGCTTCCAAAGTGGAATGATCCAGGCAAAGGTCTGGTCACTGCCCTCCTTTTTTAAGCTCTGGTCATTATACAGGTAGGACCTTGCTCCCTTGTGACTATGACTAATCTGCTCTACCCTGGTACTGTCATCTGAAATGGGGTAACAGACAACAGAGATGCCAAATGTTACCTGGTCCTGAACCTAGTGCTAGTTACAAGGGTACCCTTCAATCTTTTTCTGATGAGATGTACAGCCCTCTTAACATCCCTGGATAATGCTACTGCCTCAGAAGACATACCGGGTGTCATTTCTACCATGCTTCCTCCTGCTGCTCTGGGCTTTTGGCTAGTTACAACCTCAGTGTCTATAGATATCTGTTTTTGTCTTCCTGAGCTGCTCTGAGCTTGAAAAATAACTCACTGTGATTTTTTCAATGACTTTTCTGTTCAGAATTCCACCTGACACATTTATGTGTATGTACCCTCCCACATATTCACATGTGTACATATATATGTATGCATATGTATACCTGTTGTGTAAATATGTACAAAGACACACACGTGTACACATGCACACATATATGTAGTTGTAGAGGGGTGTGTTGGGAGAACTTGGAAAAAATGCAGACCACTACCCCATCTTGATTCTGCTTCATATTCTTTTCCTTTTAGGGGGTAAGTGATTGCTATTTTAGGGATTTTTTATATTTTATGTAACAATTATCCAACAATAATCCTTTGTGCCTTTTTTAGTTTGAGTTGATATGAAACAAAAATAGTCCTATACCCAAAATAAACAATACTTTGGGTGTTTGCGTGAAAGCTGGGAATCCTATTGCATACAATATAGGAAACAAAAACATGTAATATATCATGAGCCTACTAGATTATCCTTTAATTGACAGTAATAAATCTCATGAATTTTATGGGGTTTTTTTGTTTTTTCTCATTTCTTTAATCTGGAGCAGAAAGTCTAGAACTATGGATATTAGTTCAAATCTTGCATCCCACACTTGCTGGTACAGTAGGAAAGTCTATTGACTTCTATAAGTCTCAATTTCTACATCTATAAAAATGATATTACCATTTATATTACTGGCTAGTTTGACAGATCAAGTGAGATAATATAAGTAAAACACTTTGCAAACTATAAAATGCCCTATAAATGCTGGCTATTAAAATTGTCATTTTTATTTTTGTTCCTTTTTTGTGTGACAATTGTTTGACAATTTATTTTACTGTGTTTCTCCCTCTTTATTTAGCCCTTTTATTGCTATTTTCAAGGTGATGAAGGGAAGCTAGACTCTCATTTGACCTCTCACACTACCATTTTGCTAAAAGTTATAAACATGACTTTTTTAAGTTTGGAGAGCCACTAATTATGTGGCTCAAGGCTATGAATTCAAAACCTGAAATTCAAAAACTGAAACTCAGGATATGTACCTTTAAGTGGTATCACAAATTATTTAGGTAGCTTGGAGTGACTAATGCCCAGTATAAAGCTGCTGAATTTTCCTTTATCTAATTCTTAATGTAGAAGAGATCCAATACTTTTTAGTAATTTTTTTTTTTTTATGGAGAGGTATTATTTTCAAGCTTTCTCTAATTCCTGTATGATTTTAGGGATTCTTTAATGCATTTGTTTTAGAAACTAGAATTAGTTTTTATTTTTCCCACAAATGTTTTTTTCATTGATTCTTATAATTTTCCTATTTGAAGTCATTGTTTTGTCTTCTATAAGCTTTGCTTAATCTACTTTCATTCTAGTTTACTGTTACAAATGGTCCTCCTCACCCCTTCCAACTTGTGCCATCCCCAGTTCCTTAAATGTATTTAAAATATTAATTTGTCTTTCTAGCTATTTATGTGTCTATTCTTTCATTTTTCTTTTTTTAACCTATCCTTTCTCCTTCCTAGGAAAAGCATGCAATTGAAAATCATAGCCTCAACTTGCCACAATTTCTTTTCAATATACATTCTCTTTTCCTCATCTTTTCCATAATACATCTACCCCTTTACCTTCATTTGTATCTTCTTCTAGTCTATTCTGAATTTTATCTTCTCTTTCAATAGCCTTCTTTATGCTTTCTATATTCTTAATAATAATAGATAAAGCTGCTGAAGTAAGACAGGTGATCTGAATCTCATCCCATTTTTATGATTGACTATTTGTAAAACTAATACACACACTTCCTGGTCCTTTGGCATACACACACACACACACACACATATATATATAATAGATATTATACATTTATATGCATATATGTATATACATTTATGTAAGTATATATGCACTTTTGTTTCAATTCATTTTCATTTGAGTAGGAACTTCTCCAATGCATTGTGTCTCACTCCAGAAGTATCAAGTTCAAAAATTAAGCAGTGGTCTGTTGTGGGATTTACCTTGTATTTACTGAGTAAGGAGCCCTGGTCCTTAACCTTGCCCTTACCATGATAACCCACTGGTTCTAAATCCAGTATATCTAACTTTAGGCAAGTCATTTAACCTCCCTTTTGGGTTGTAATTTAAACTCTTTTGCTTTCAAGAATCATTTTATTCTTTTCTCTAATCTCCATTAGAGACACACATTAATCCTTGGCATAACAAATCTTGTTTTTTCTATCTTTACAACATCTCCTATATTAAGTCTCTTCTCTCTACTCACAGCTACAATACTAAATCAGACTCCCATTACTTCTTCCCTGGACTGCTGCAATAAATAGCCTTCTAAATGGTTTCCCTGCTTCAAGTGTCTCTTCAATCCATTCCATCCTCTGATCAATTTCCAAAGTGATTTAAAAAAAAAATCATAGGTCTGACCATGTCACCCACTCCCACCTGATTCAATGAGTTCCCATCTCACACAGAAGTAGAATTTGAGCTATCTTGAAAAAAGCCAGAGAATCAAAAGTTTGTGGGGAGAGGGCACAGCATTCTATACATAGCAAATGACCAGTGCAAATGCTTAGAAACCAAAGATGGAATGTTATATTTCACAACCTTCAAGTAGGTCAATTTAACTGAATTATAGAGTATGTGGAAGAAAGTAAGGTATAAAAAGACTGAAAAAAGGAAGTTTCCATATTATGAAGAACTTTAAAATATCAAACAGAATATTTTATATTTGATATTGCCTACTTTGACTTTGTCAAATATAACATTTCATCTCTGGTGCCTATAACAGGATGAGCTCTAAATAAATGCATACTTAAACTGATGTTTCTTCATAAATAAAGATTTTGTTTTCTTTCTCCTTTCAAAATTTGTCATATGGAATTTAATTTCTGAAATTTAACGGCTACATTTCTTTGAATCGACTGCATTGCTCAATTAAAGGGAGATCTTTATCCTCCTTGTAAAGAAGTTCTGTTTAGTTGTTTTTGTTTTTATATTGTTTTCTACAGTAGGGTATTAAAACTCATGTCAATTATCATTTGTTATGGCATGACACATAATCCTCATGATATCTCTAATCATCCTATCTTCAGGTTAATTAACTTTGGCTTATATATAACGTGTTTTCAGAAAATTATTGAATTTTGCTTCACGTTTGCTCATTTTTCTTCCTACCCTATATTTTTGTGTTTTGAATCTATCATCCTCTTTTTTCAGAGCTCATAATACTTTGGGATAATTTTCTAATGTGTGTTGTAAATTATCTATATTGCTTTTCCTTTTCATTATCTCAGCTTTGGCAGGTTTGACTTTGGGCCTGATTGTCATTTTTTAATAGTGTCTCTTTTTTGTAATCCTCTAAATAATTTTGATATTATTTGCTGTTCTTCCATGCCTGCTGGGGAATTCATTTTTTTTGTCTGGGGTTTTTGGTAAATATTTTCACATATAATAGCATTCCATGTATCATTACCTTTTCAAAAAATTAGGTTTTTTTCTTCTTCCTTTAGGCAGTCAGGTGACACAGTAGATAGAGCACTGGGCTTAGAGGCCGGGACATCTAAGTTCTAATCTGACCTCAGACACTTACTAGCTTAGAGTAACTCTGGGCAAGTAATTTAACCTCTGTCCACCTCAGTTTCCTCAAGTGTAAACAGGGGATGATAATAACATTTAAATCCCAGAATTTTGTGGAGATCAAATGAGAAATTTTAAAGTGTTCCTACTGGAACACAGTAGGCAATTAATGAATGCTTCTTTCCTTTTTTCCCCTTCCTTCCTTCTTCATGAGTATAAGAGTATGTTTTTTGACTTGGGAAATTTTTCATTTTTGGATTTCTCTCTTTCATTCATATTCTTGTACATTTTTTCAATAGCTTTTTTTTTTCCCATTCCTTCCTCATTTGTGGAATCTCTGTCTTCTACTGGTGTTTTGTGAAACATTTCTCCTATTTGACCAATTAGGATGCTCAACTTCCCTTTATAGGGGAGCGCCAGGAAAAAGAATAGTGTTGGGGGACAGGACCAACCTCAGCTAGGTATTTAATCAGACCTTTTCCACTGGCATAGAAGTCTACTCCCCTTTAGTCAACTCTTTGTCATTGACTTTTCTTTTTTTTTTTTTCTGTCTCCAACTCCCTAAGTCATCATTGCCTTCTTTTTCTCTGTAGGATTGAATTGGTTGAAATTTTAATGCTTCTCATGGTGTTTAGAGTAATTCATACTGAGCCAGTGCCATGGAGGAACAAGATCCGTCCCACATATCTGCAAGAGTACTTTGAATAACTTTACCCAGGAGTGAGAATGAACTGAGAATGGAGAACGTAGATAGACGTTTTCCCTTTTCACATTCACCACTGTTATTCAATAAGGTTTTCCCTCACCAACATTACTATTGCCTTATATTTTTATTATCTCATGACTTTTTTACCCTAAATTTGGCACATATTCCCTCCTATTGTGGTTGTTGGATTGAACAGTTATGCAGAAAAAGACAATAGTGCCGTCTAGATGATCCTGTGTTCTTTAATATAAGCTTTTCCTGAGGTAAATGTCATCTATATGAGTGATGATCTCTAAAAGCAACATGTTAGCACTTTTCATTTGCAATATCTTATAATATTTCATTTATTGCTAACCTTTCTCTCTAATCACTTCCAACTTAATTATTTTCTCTGTATTCCCTAAGTGTTGTACTTTAGTTCTCATTCAATAAAAACTTTAAGGATTGTTTTCTCTTTTGTATCTCATTTTACTTTCTGTCAACATTTCTAATTTTGTTACCAATTAAATATGTAATTTTCATAATAAATAATTTTATATTTAAATGAAAAGACAAACAAATTTTTACATATTATATTAGAATAAGTTATTATATTAGAACAAGATTTTTGAATAGTGGCAGTATCAAATAGACTGTGGGGCCAAGTACCTGCTGGTATTATGCATGAGGGATGTTTTCACTGATACTGTTGGGCTGGTCGAATGTAGTGTATTCTTTTCACACTTATGGGTCTTGTGCATTAGTAGTGAAGCATCAGGTTATTTGTGTAAAATGCATTTGACATGCATAACCTATTGTAAAAAAAAATGTAAAAACCATCATGGGTTTTATTAGTTATAATAAATATGGCAGATGCCTTCAATGTGCCCAGAATGAAAATAAGGGAAAGCCTGTACAAAGTTTATTAATATACCATTCACAATTCTCAACGAAGTGTTTGATATGTAAAGCATGAGAACTAGAAGGGAAGTTGTCAGCTAGCATCAAAACTTAGAGGAAAGGGTCAAAAGGTACATGGACATTTTATTAAAAATGTTTTTGTTTAATTTATACAGCTGTTAACAAAATAGTATAAGAACAGAGGCATGGTAGTGGAAGGAAAGTTCAGCAGATATCTTTTGACAGCTTGAGAACAAATACCAGATGGAGAGTACAACAATAATAACTCTAGCTTTCTTAGGTATAGTGAGGCTCTGGACTAACTCTCCCAATACATACTGTCACTAGCAGGTTCCTTTACCCATAGGCCTGATACTAAAGGTTCAAGTACCCATTCTACTGTGTTCTCCCCAATATTATCACCAATGATTAGTGTTGCAATATCATTTAACCTGCTGGTATTTTCTCAACATATTTGAAAACTGATTGAATATTAGCTTTTGCCAAGCAATATTTACTTAAGGTGGCAAGAATAGAAATGTCACCTCACCCACCCCCTGGAAATCTGGATAAACTTCCCTTCATTACGGGTATCCTTAGGAATAATGAGTTCAAATGGAAAGCAGTTCCAAAACCATTTCCACTACTGAGTGTTTGGATTTAGAATATTGGGAGGTGAGCCACTATCTTCCTTGCATGGCATAGTGTCCCAGATGCCAGATAGACTCTGTGCTCGACTTGTTTAATCACTTCCTTCTTTAAAGTTGATTTATCCAGATTTATCTGTTAGATTTTTATGACTCTTTCAACTGCTGAGAACTGACAAGGCCTGGGACAAAAGGAAAGAAGACATATGAATATGAGTAGGCCCCTTCCCAGAAACAAGTTTGCCTAGGAAGTCATTAACTCAATACTTGGACAAATGGGAAAAAGGATGTCTGCCTTCCCATATCCAGATAGTCCCATATCCCATAATGGACAGCAGAGAGAAAGAGTGGTCAGGTTTCTATCTTGGATAATTTTGCATGCCCGTTCATTTCTGACCCAGCAGCGATTTGTGGATTTTCTCCTCCACACATGCACAAATCTATCACAATTCTTTACAAGCTCTGATTTAAAGACAAGACCTCTCCATGACACATGATTATGTATTTCCAGAAGCAAGCTCACCAAATCCTCAATATGGGCTAGTAAAAGAAAGCCCATTTCATACACGCTTTGAAAACTGAATCCCCATCAGCCAATCCTCCATTACATTGGTAAAAGAAATGGCAATGATATAATGACTTCAAATGTTAAAACTGAGAGAAATATCTGTCCTGTCTTCAGTTGCCTTAAAGTTCTTTTCTTCAAAGTCTTTCCTTAATCTACATGACAAAAAGAATAATCTTTTACTTACTTTTTTCTATGTTTTTGTTTGTTTAAATAGAAGCAGAGAATTGCCTGGCATGGTATGCATTTGCTTATTCTGAATTCTAAAAATTACTCATTGCCAAGAGGCTTTAGGTTGTAAATATACATAAAAATAATAGTAAACCACTGATGGTTATTTTATAAAAAAATAATTGAATAATTGCCAAGTTGAGACAAGGAAATTAGCATTTTTCAGGTTTGTGTGTGTGTCTGCTTGTGAAATACAATAAAAAAATTCATATTATGCTCAATGTCAAGTAATGGATTCTTTAGAGGAAGGCATAGTGTATCAACAATGTAGTATTCACAATGCCTATGTTAACTATAACTATGCTGATATGGGTATTAATCACAAAATGTAACAGGCTCTCTACATTGTGACAAAACTAGAACGTTTATTCAAATACCAGAAAACTGAATCCCCAAACCAGAAAATTAAAGCCATCACAGTAGCTATGGACTTGGCACACATAGTTAATGCAATAAACACCCACATTCTCAAGCCTCCAAAACAAAACAGGCTACCACAAGCAAAGTTCCTCCTTTCCTCACTCATGGCCACTGCTCAGCATCCAAGCAGCTCACTCCCAGCAGCTCTGGACCCCCAGAGTTCCCATCCCAACAGTCCTTAGCAGGAGTTCCTTAGCAGAAATTCTGGTTGGCTTAAAAAAAAAAAAGGAGTTCATGCTTCTGCCACCACCAGCCACCTCCACCCACTGCTTCCAGTCACCACACTGGATCCAGCCCACCTCCTACTTGCCTCCACCTCCTTCCTGCCCCACCCCTTCTTGCTAAGTCAGCAAGTTCAAGAGGCATGGAAGATTTTTAAATTCCATTACCATAACAAGTATCAATTCCTCTTTTAATATCCTACATTTATTGAGCACTTACTATATGCAAAGCACTGTTCTACACCCTTTGGTGGTATAAGGAAAAAGTAATATTAAAACATGTGATATATTTATATAGTATTTAACTATTATTAACTATAGTATTTTTATTTGTTTTTTTTTAATTCAATTTTATTTTATGTTTAGTTCCAAATTATTTTCTTCCACCTTCCTTTTCCCCCATTCACTGACAAAGCAAGAAAAATAAAACTTGTTAAAATATGAATAGTCAATGTTTGTTTTTGGTGGATTTCTTAAAGCAGGACACATTTGCATCTTTACCAGAGGTTTTTTTCCTGGAATCTGTGAACTTAAACATTTTTTTAAACTTTATTTACTTCCTTTGTAATACTATGGATTTTATTTTATACATTTACGAACTTTATTCTGAGAAGATTTAAACAGGCTTCACCAGACTGTCAAAAGGGTCCATCATCTACATATACACACAAATGGTTAAGAATGATCGGGACGGCCAGGTAACACAGTGAGTAAGAGCACTGGCTTCAGTATCGGGATGACCTGGGGATCGAATCCAGGCTCAGACACTTAGCACCCACCCAGAAACACCTGGCCGTGTAACCCCGAGAAAGTTACTTAACCCCAATTGCTTAGGAGCATCCAAGTGGCTCAGTGAGTAAGAGCACCAGCTCCAGTGTCAGGATGACCTGGGGATCAAATCCGGGCTCAGATATTTAGCACCACACCCAGAAATAACTGGCCGTGTAACCTTGAGTAAGTTACTTAACCCGATTGCTTAAAAAAAAAAAAAAAGAACGATCCACACACTGGCCTGAATATAGGTTTTGCCAGATGAACTTAGATTATTATTTTTAAAATATATCAATATTTACAACTTGAAAACAAAATGAGTCTAGGTACTATTGGTAAAAGCATCCAGACGTTACCTGTATCTCTATTTACAATAAATTTCATAAAAACAAGATTTATATTGGTTAAAGACCAGGTTTAATAACAGGTTATGAATCTGATATGCATGTGTATATATCTATATCTACATATGTGTGTGTGATACCTATTATTCTATATACTGGACTTTAATCTTTGAAATTCTACTGGATCCATAATGGGACTGTTCAGACTTTGTATGCTTAGCACTAAGAACTGAATGTCTAAAACAACAGAACAAATTCATTGACATCAAAGCATGCAAAAAAGACTAAATGGAAGAGAAATCAGTCAAACTTGTGCTATTGTCTTGACATGACTAAAATAGATCAGCAATAATAGGGCTGGGTAAAAAATAAACCAATCAAATAAGTCAATTCTATCAAGGCTGAATTTGAACAATCTATTAGGTGGAGGTATTAAGAGGACTCATGTTTGATTCAACTGATTTCTTGGCTTTGCTGTCACAGAGACTCAACATTTGATAAATGCAATCTTGTTGAAATGTCAATGCTGTTGGATAAGCAAAACCAGGATTTCTGTGAACATTCAAATTTCAATACGAAATTGAGTAATGTCAGTAAATGTCACACTTGACCAAATTGCTCTTGGCTTCAGTACACCCTGAAGGGGCCTGAAACCAAACTGAATCTATTTTACCAGAAGGGGTTTGAAACCAATTGCATTTATTATAAACTTGACTAAAATACATTGTTGGAAAACTATTTCTTGACTCCATCATTGTTTTGTATAGCAGAGATATCAGAAATATTTGCTAATTTCACAATCCAGTATAGTCACTACTTTCTGGTAACACAATCCCAGAATCAAGTTACATCTTCTCACCTCATCACCCTTCTTTTTTTTAGAAGTACACTTGAAGACTTTGGGTATCTATTTAATAATATTTAATGAATCCTCTTTCTTGTATATTCTCTAACTATTAGCAGCCAGTGATGAGCTACCAGTTTCATTTAACCAATAACATGGATTAACCTGTAAGCATAGTGATTTATCTCAACAATCAGGAAGAACAAAATTTTCCTCCCAATTTTTTCAGGGGCACATTCTCCCCTGTAGTACCTCAATATCTGGCAAAACATTAAATGGGTTTCACATTGCATTTTTCCCATGTGGTTAATGTCCAAACATGTTTTAGCTACCACTGGGCTTCATACTAAAAGTCAATCCTAGACACATTGATTCTCTATTAACTGGGTATAAAACCTTACATACCTTCATCTCAGACTTTGAGGTACCTCACTCTCTTGACCTTTCAAATCAAACAGTCATCACCATTTCAAATCTCCTTTACCTAGAAGTAAGAACAAATAGAATGGTGTCAGAAATAATGGCAGGAAGATGTACTCTTTACTTCTTGCTGTCTCCAGAAGAGAGAAGGCTTGGAACCCCTTCCTTGCTCACCTGAGCAGTTGATCTTCCATCTATAATTTCAGAAACTCTAAAGCAATCTTGTGCCAAGACAACTGACTTTGACTGATTAGTTCTTTGTGAATGTATGTCACATTGCTAATTTTGTAATCCAAATCATTACCTTTTGGTAATACAATCCCAGAGCCAGGCTACATCTTTTCGCCTCATCACCCTTTATATTTTAGAAGTACACTTGAAGATTTTGGGTATTTATGTAATAGTATATAATGAATCCTCTTTCTGGTATATTCTCTCATTTTTTAGCAGCCATTGATGATTTCCCAGTTTCATTTAATCAATTAACATGGATTAGCTTGTAACGATAGTAATTAATCTCAACATTCAGAAAACACTGACACCCTAGTCAATCAAAGAACTTCCACTTCACTATATCACTACTAGAATGGTAGCAAGTTTAGAATATGTACACAAGCTCCAAATCTCTCCAAAGCATTTCCATTATATGTGAGTATGCCTTTCCAGAGGTATGTTCCCTATTCTCTTATATGTAGTGGATTACATCAGCACTCCAATTACACCAGCATGAAAACCTATCGAATTGTGAAAGAATCTGGGAATCAAAGTTACATACATCACTATTCATTTAGTTCAAGAGAATCTGTCATTTATCATTGTGACTTTTCTTGTCAAACATTCTAGAGAAATCTAAATACACTTGTCCTTTATTTTCCTACAGAAAAAAACTGGTATATAGAAATATTGGAATATATTCTAGAACAATTTGGGGGAGAATATTTTGAGGGAAATCATCAACTAACCAAATCAGAATTTAGACTAAGGATCACTTTAGACAAAAGAAATATAGTCAATCTCTCACAATAGTTCCACTATGGAAATGTTTGGTGCAGCTACACAAGTTTAACCTATATTGAATTGCTTATCTTCCCAGTAAGGGTGGGTGACAAGGGAGGAAGGGAAATAATCTGGAATTCAAAGTTTTAAAATCAAATGTTTAATATATATACATACATATATATATATATATATATATATATATATATGTGTGTGTGTGTGTGTGTGTGTGTGTGTGTGTGTGTGTATGTGTATATATATACATTCACATATAACTGGAAAATAAGGCATACAGGCACTGGGGGATGTAGATCCATCTTGCACTACCAGAAAGACAGAGGGGGGATGGGGGGGGACATAGGAGAGAGCAGAGGGGGGGGGGGGGTATACAGTGAGATTGATATTTTGGAGTGGTGGGTAGGGGAAAGACAAGGAGAAAATTTGTAACTCAAAGTGTTGTGGAAATTCATAACGTAAACTAAAAATAAACATAAAATTTAATTTTAAATGAGAGTAAAAATAACTTACACAAAACATAAATGCACAGTTCTATAACATTTTCTCTGATGCTAAAATAATCTGGATTGTTAAATGAAGTTTAATTAGTACCATTAGGTTGTTACCAAATGTTCATGGGAATTCCAACACTTCATATTCAAGACACCCTCAGTTTGGTGAGCCCCATAATATTGTACACAATATTATTATGTATACTGCTGGAAAAAAGCCTATTTTAAACAAAAGCCATAGCCCTCATTTTGTCTTGCCTCTGTGCCTGGGAAAATTTTCTGTATTCTGTTTATTTTTTATTTTTATACTAATTAAATTTTCAGAAAAATATCAATGAAATTCTTTTGTATATAATGATTAACCTAAGTTTTTCACAAGTAATATGGTTTCATCGAGGAAGGCTATATGCAAATAATATACAAAATTATTTTAAAAAATCAGCACATAGCAATTAACTAATTTTTTTTCATAACCATTGGACTAGGTCTGTCAGCTTATCAGTATTGGGACATCCTGGTAAAGAAATTCCTTATAACAATGTAAATCATCAATTCTTCTCTAATAGTCTTAGAAAGTTGCTAAGAGGCTCTGAGAGGCTAATCCCTTTTAAAATAGCTATAATATCCTCTTTAATAAATCAAAGCATAAGATTTTAATTAGAAATTAATTTATATTCATTGACTATTTCTTTAACCTAAAATTCTGAAACATTTAATTTTGAAGAACTAAAAGTCACATAACATAGACACATGAGAAGAGTTTTTCACATCAAAATAAAATATCACAAAGAGTAAACAATCTATTTTAATCATAAAGTACCCTAATCATGTGTCTTGATGAATACCTCATCTGGCACATGATGCACATGACATATTTCATTACTAATGAAAGAATTAGTTACTTAATACTTGGTTTGTTTTCTTTTTTTTTTAATTTGTTTGAAGACATAAAAGGGAAAGGAGTTTAAATTTTATTCCTGAAATGAACAGCTTTCCAAATATGTGGCTTGTTAAACTTTGCAAAGGATTATTGAAGGATTACAGAATCATTTATATTGGAAAAGTCTGAAAAATAAAATTGTATAAGTTAGACAGATGATTAATAGCTGAAGGGAGAGGATGAAACAAATGCCTTCAGGAGTCACTATCAGATTTTGTATTTCTATTTGAGAATGTTTGCAAACAATGATCTGATTTTCCTGGGATTTTTATTGTCTAATAACTCCTTAACATCAGCTGGTGTATAATGTAGAATACAGAGGGAGGACCTGTGTTGAGCACATTGGCAATGAAAGCTAGAAGGTGGGCAATATTCATTTAAAAGAATCATAAAATTTTGTTATACGCTAATTTGGAAAAGTCATAACTGAGGTTAATTGAAATTTTTTTCAATTAGTCTAGATTTTATTTGAGCAATGGGTATGCGTTCTCAAGAATTTAGTGGAAGCATTAGTGTTCTAACTCCTTTTATTTTTTTTTCCATTTTATCACTCACAAAACCAGTAAATACTGGGTCATCCCATTAGTGACCTTTATAGTGCTTTCTTTCTTTCCTTCCTCTTACCACTAGAAAGTGTGTGTTTGTGTATGTTTGTGTGTGTGTATGTGTGTGTGTGTTTTCTGCTTAGGCTCTCCAATCCAGCTTCCTCTTATAACATAAAAATTCCTTTTAAATATGCGTTGTGTACATATATTCAAAATTTATCTGTCTTGGCTCTTTTTAAAAGTAAATAGGTAAAAGGATAATTTTTATTTTTTTTTTAGTGAATTGAAAGTCTTGAAAGATGGAATCCTCTCTTTGAACTTAGAATGACATTGCCAACATAAGTAGAGATCAAACATAGCATGCTGGTTACTATGCATTTGCAAAACTTCTCAATTTTCTAGTTCTTGCTAGTGGAGTTATAACATTCAGGTAAGGCTCTGAATTCTGAGCTGGTCAGGGATGGAATTAATGCACTGGAAGAGAAAATATTCTCTGCCCCACTTCCTCTTGGTTATGATCAATTCAATGGAAGGTGTAAGGCTAGATGAAAGGAGAGTGCAGTGTACTCTCCTTTCCAAAGCAGACATGAAACCAGAAATATATGCTGAAGCTCTTTTTTCTCTCCTTCCCCCCCACCCCCAAGTTTTTCTGCTTTCATGTAAATGAATGGTTGAAATAGAACTGAGGAGTAGCATGGTTGACCCAGCCCAGAAGTGAATCAATCTAGTAACCACTTTCCTTATTCCTCAAGTAAAGGAGTGACTAGACCATTGACATTGATGTACCTACTAATAAAATCAATGAGTGGATAAATGTTTGTTGCTATCACTTTATTTTTATACCTGTTCTCATCTAGAACAAAAATGTAGGGAAGAGAGTGTATGTTTATTTGGGGTATGTATTTGTGTTCTAATCCTTGCTATATCTTTTCAGTAAATATAATTTTGTAGAATTTAATAGATGTTAATTGGTTATATTGATAGTTTGGTACTAATCATTTTTTGTTTTATTTATTTATTTACTATTATCACTAATCATTGTAATTGAGTTTATATTAACTGGCAATATGTTATTGATATTGGGGATAATATATACTAGAATGTGGACTCAGGTCATTTGACATTCCTAAACTCTGATGGGCACCCCAATGACCTCAAAGGAGAGATGTAACTCTATGTGCTCTGTGGACCATAATTGCTAATGTATCAGTGCATGTGTGGTTCAAGAGAGTAGCTCTATTGGGGCAGCTAGGTGGCACAGTGAATAGAGCACTGGCCCTGGAATCAGGAGGACCTGAGTTCAAATCTGGCCTCAGACACTTAACACTTACTGGCTGTTTAACCTTGGACAAGTCACTTAATCCCAATTGCCTTTTCTTTCCTTCTCCCAAAAAGAAAAAAAAATAAAAAGAGAGTAGCTCTAGAGACTCATTACACTAGAATTCATTAAAATTTAAAGTTTGTAAATTGGCTGAGCCAAAATGGAAGAGTAGAGAAGCATTCATCCCAGCTCTACTAAATTGCCCTCTAGACAACTCTAAAATAATTCCTCAAATTAAATGAACTAAAGTTTGGGTGAAGAAACTTTTAAACCCAAGACAACTTCAAATGTTGGCAGAAAAGTCTTTCTCACCAGGGTCCTGGTCTGGAATGCTTGAAGTACAAGACAACCTGCACATTGCAGGTCATATCCCTGTAAGCCAGGAGTAGTCCTGGGAGGCAGTTGCATTGGCAGCAGTGGCAGCAGCTTCAGGAGCTCTCAGTCCACTGATGGTTGGGGGAGGGGGCAAGACAGGAATCAGACAACTGGTCTGAAGGAGATTGCAAAAGACTATTTTCTTATAGAGGGCTCAAAACACTTATGTTGCTCATAAGCTATTCCAGCCATTGTCCTAGAGTCAAAAGGAGTTACAGCACTTGTGGCCACAGGACAGCAGGAGGCCATGTCATGTCCCAGTGCAAAGGGGACTGTTTGTGTGAAATAGGGGCCCTGGTCTCAATTCCAAGAGAGATAAGCAATAGTAATTGCAGCTGCAAGAGAGCAGGAGACCTGATCATATTCTCAGGGATAGGAGAATGGCTAGCCCTGGTGGCTACAGGAAAAAGAGTCCCTTTCTGGGTAAACACTACAGCAGAAACCATGAAAGCAATGACCACACCTCTCCTTATAACATACTACCTTGTAAGCACCAAAAACCTCCAGAGTTAAATATGAAAACAGCAGCACAAAAAGTCTGGTAGAGTTTCCTCTAACTTGGGAGCACACCCCAACTTTAATATTAAGTTACAAGTCAAGAAATAGCCTAGAAATGTGAGAGAACAGTAAAGAAACTAACCATACAAAGTTATTAAGGGGATAAGGAAGATCAAAACAGAAACTCAGAAGACAATGAAATAAAAATGTCTACATGCAAAACCTCAAAAAAAAAAAAGTGTGAATTGGTCACAGACTCAATAAGAATTCCTAGAAGAACTGAAAAAGGATTTGAAAAATCAAATAAGAGAGGTAGAGAAAAAATTGGGGGTAGAAATTAAATTAATGCAAGAAAATTATGAAAAGAAACTCAATAATTTGATGGAGACAAAAATGCTAAAGAAAATAACACCTTAAAATTTGCTAAATGGTAAAAGAGGCAACAACAACAACAACAAAAAAAAAAACACGGAAAAGAGAAACTTTGAAAAGCACAATTGGCCAAATGGGGAAAAAGTAGTACAAAAGTTTAATGAAGTAAATAATTCCTTAAAATTTAGAATTGAATGGGTGGAAGCTAATGGCTTTATGAGAGACACCAAGAAACAAAATCAAATAAAAAAAAGGGAAAAAATAGCAGAAAGTGTACATTAGCTCACTGGAAAAACAAATGATGTGGAAAATTGAATTGAAGAGAGATAATTTGAGAATTATTAAACTATCTGAAAGCAAAGATCAAAGAACGAGGTAAGTTATAATATTTCAAGAAATTATCAAGGGAAATGGCCCCTGTATTCTAGGATATTTGGAGGTTAAAGAACCTAGAATTACAACAAAGAATAATCTATTCAGCAAAATTGACTATAATCCTTCATTGGGAAAAATGGATATTTAATGAAATAGAGGATGTTAAAACATTTATAATGAAAAGACAAAAGCTGAATACAAAATTTGACTGTCAAATAGAAGACACAGAACAAGCAAAAAAAGGTATATAAGAAAGAGAAATAATGAAGAAATTGATAAGATTTAAATGTTTATGTTACTATATGTGAAGAGGATAATTGTAACTTCTAAGTGTTTTATTATTATCATGGAGTTAGAAGGAGTATACATAGACAGAAGGTTCAAATATGAGCTAACTATCATGAGATGAATTCAAAAAATAAAACAAAAATAAGGGGTGAGAAAAGGCATGCATTGTCGGAAGGCATATAGGGGAAAAGAATGGGGAAAATTATTTCATATAATAGAGACCCAAAAGGAAGAGTTTTTACAATGGAGGAGAAGATGAGGGTGTGGCAGGCATCTATTAAACATTATTCTTGTTGGAATTGGCTCAAAGAGGGAATAACCTACACATTCAATTAGGTATAGACATATCTTAACTTATAGGGAACTAAGAAGGTAGGTATAAAGGAAAGCAAGAGGCACTGAAAGAAGGGAGGGCAGATTAGAGGAGATTGTGGTCAGAAGCAAAACAGACTAAAATAGAGAAAGGGAAAGATAACTATGTAGGGAGGAATCAAGGGAAACACACTGTTAAAAATCATAAGTGTGGATGTGAATGGATAAATTCACCCATAAAACAAAAGTTTATAGCATAATGAATTAAAACTGGAATCTGACAATATGTTGTTTTCAAGAACACATTTGAAACAGAGAGACACACATAAAGTAAAAATAAGGGACTGGAGCAGAATCTATTATTCTTCATCTAAGGAAAAATAAACTGTGAATGAAATCATGACATCAGACAAAGCAAAAGCAAAAAATAGATCCGATTAAAAAAGATAAGCAGGGAAATTGCATTTCACTAAAAGGTACCATAGACAATGAAGTAATATCTATACTAAACATAAATGAACCAAGTTATATAATATCTAGATTCTTAAAGGAAAAGTTAAATTAGTTAAAGAAGCAAATAGATAATAAAACTATATTAGTGGGGGCCCTCAACCTTCTTCTCTCAGAACTAAGTAAATCTAACAAAAATTTAACAAAAAAAGAACTTAAGAAGATGAATAGGATTATAGAAAAGTTACAAATGACAGACCTCAAGAGAAAATGAAAGAGATAGAAAAGAATATATGTTTTTCATATTGATACATAGCACCACCATCACAAACATTGACTATGTATTAGAGAGTAAAAATCTCAGAACAAAATAAAGAGAAGCAGAAATATTAAAAGCATCCTTTTAAAACCATAATACAATAACATTATATGCAATAAGGACCCATTGTAATATAAATTTAACATTACTTTGGAATGGCAGGCATCCTAGCATACCCGGGATGGCTGCTAGCACAGGTTCTTTGATCTGTTTTTCTAAGGGAAAGCAACTAAAAAGGGGTTGACAACCTTACTTTAATCAAACATATATCATTCACTTAGTTCGGGGGAAAAAGTCAGCATTCTGAACTTCAGAAAATACAAACAGAAATTACAAGCAGACAAAAAATACAGAATAAATAAGACAATTCAACAGACGAACAGAAAGGGCTTCTAGCTGTCTGACCATTACATCCATACAGTGTTAGTTACCAGAGAGAGAAGCATCAACATCTGGGTTTTCAAAGCTGGGCAGGGCTCAATGGCTGCCCAGAGTTTCATCTGGTCAGATCACACAACTCTTCCCAAAAGTGAGCCCCAAAGCAAAAACTCATGTCAGGGTAAATATTTAGCCTTCTCCAGGGTCAGAAAACTTCACAACCCTGGTGAACTACTGTCCAAGTATAAAGTAACAAAAGGTGTGCCTTCCTGAAAAACAAATATCCCTTAAGCAAGCTTCTCTTGTTGGGATCCAAGTGAGTCTCCTTAAGGACAGGGAAGATCTTCAAATTCCCCAGATCTATTAATTAAGGCAAGAGTTTTAAAGTCCTTTACCATTACATAAGCAGTAACTAAGTAATCTAATCCTAAAAAAAGGAGTGAGGTAAAGAACAAATCATAAAAACAATAATTTCATTAAAAAGAATGACAACAATGAGACAATATACCAAAATTCAATGCCATTCCAAAAAATTATAAAAATAAGGTCTTCTATATTGCTAAAAAGAGTATAATAAAATTCATTTGAAATGACAAAATGTCAAGAATTTCAAAGGAATCAATGAAAAAATATGATGGAATGTGACTTCCTAGTAACACATTTCAAAGTTGTATTACAAAGTAGTAATCAGAAAAACCATATGATATTTGCTAAGAAATAAAGGGGTAGAGGTAAGGAATATATTAGGTACACAATACAGAGAAGTAAATTTCCATAGTAACTTAATGTTTGACAAACCCAAGGATCCAAGATTTGGGAATAAGAAATCAGTTTTAAAAACTCTGGAAAAAACTGAAAAACAGTTTGACAGAAACTAGCTATAGACTGAAGTGCCCACCAGAAATTATACACTAGAGCCCCCTTAAACCTGCTAGAGGGGACCCCTACTGGGTTCCTTGGAAACCACCTAATAGGCCCCAATAGTAAAGAAATGTTTCACCTGTGTTGCTAAAACATGCCACAGATTCCCACGGATTCAGGCCTGTTTCGCTTCAGTAGAAATAATACTAAGGCTTTGTTTCAATAGGAGTAATACTGAGAATGTTTTGCTTTGATAAGAATAATACTGAGAAAGCATCACTTCAATGGAAACAATGCTAACCCCTTAGAAACATATTCTGTTGCCAGCAATCACATTGTCTATAAAATTATGTCTAACAGAAAGCTCGATGCTGTCTTTCGGTCTGAGAGGAAGCCCCAGCTGGTTAATAAACACTCCTATCAAATTATAATTGGCCTAGCTGTCCTATTATATCTCAGTGTCCATTACAAGACCAATATCTCACAGCATCTACTGAAATAAAGTAAAAATGGGTCCATGATTTATAAATAAAACATGATTTCATCAGCAAATTAGGGGAGCATGAAATATTTTAACTGTCAAATTTATCACTAAAGGAAGAATTAATGACCAAGCAAGAAATAGAATTATAGAATATGAAATGGATAATTGTGGTTACATAAAATTAAAAAGGTTTTGCACTGATAAAACCAGTGTAATTGAGATTAGAAGAAAACTGGGAATTTTTTTTACAGCAAGTTTATCTGATAAAGAGATTATTTTTCAAATATATAGAGAAGTGAGTTAAATTTCTAAGAATGTCATAGTCCAATATAAAATGGTCAAAGCATATGAACAGCAGTATTCAGAAGAAGAAATCAAAGCTATCTAGTAATATCAGAATAATCTGAATCACTCTTTATTAAAGAAATGTAGAGTAAAACAACTCAGAGGTAGCACCTCACACCTATCAGATTGATTCATATGAGAGAAAAAGAAAATGAAAAATATTGGAGGGAATGTGGAAAAATAAGGACAATAATGTATTGTTGGTGAAGTTGTGAACTGATACATCCATTCTGGAGAGCAATTTGGAAGTATATCCAAAGGCTATAAAATCATGCATTAACTTTTACTCAGCCATACAATTACTAGGTCTGTACCCTGAAGAGATCAAATAAAAAGAAAAAGGGCCTATATGGACAAAAATATTTATGGCAGTTTTGTGTGTGTTTGTGTGTGTGTGTGTGTGTGATCTTAAATAACAACTTGAAATGTGTACTATCCTTGGAAAGAAAAAAAAAACATATACTTAATGTAATTTTACTCCAGGCTTGATATGAAACAGAACAAAGAAAACAATGAACTCAGTATTAGTTACTTATGGACCTTTCTGGATTTCATGATTTTGGGAAAAAAAAAACAAAAACAAAAACAGTGAATTCTAAGATCAAGTCAGATTTAGTAATCCATTCAATTTTAATTGGTACTGATAGTTCCTCCCCATTTAAGCAGGGCTCATATAGACAAAATCCTTATCTTATTCGACTCAGATAGTAATTTAAATACATTTATTAATCCCTACCTTATAGTGAAATTAACTGTTAAAGAATATGAAGATGAATACATGATCTCATATCATATAGTTTTCAAATGATGTTAATATTAGCCAATTTATGACTAACAGAGTAAAGTTGTTTGCATCTATTTACTAAACTAGGCAGTTTTACCTTTATGTATTTTTTTCTTTACAATGCTCACTTGAACCTAATGCTTCACATTTGTCCAATATCATAATTTTTCTTTGATTCCTCATACACAGGAATAAACTATTAGAAATTGTCAGAAAACTAGAATTCCAATGTTGTACTTCTGATTAGAAATCCCATGCATTTCTTACTACACCATGCTATTGTACTAGGCTTTGAATACTTTGGGGAAATCCCCTTTGAGGAAATCCCCCTTTCTTCACTCTCAAGGCCACCATCTTATTAAACTACAGCAAAAGCTTTCTACTTGGTCTCCTTGCCTCAAGTATTTCCTAACTCAAATTCCCACTTCTCTTAAATCAAAAATATTTTCCTAAATCCTCAGTCTGACTACATCACTTCTACCTACTACTTAAAAGATTAAGGTAGCTCTGTACCATCTCTAGGATCAATATAAGGTCCTCTGATTAACATATAAAACCCTTTAGAATTTGGTATCTTCCTATATTTTCATCTTATATTTCCTACAATTCATCTTGCACTTTCCTTCTTACCATATATTCAACAACCAAGCTGCACCTACAATTCCTCAAGCATAAAAAGTCCATCTCTCAGTTATGTGCCTTTGCACTAATGGCCCCTCATGCCTGAAATGATCTGTCTTCTTATTTCTACCACCTGGTTTCCTTCAAGACACAATTCAACTACAATTTTCTATAGGAGACCATTCTTCCACTGCCAGTTGCTTCCTTCTAAAATTGCTTTATCAACTCCATATCTTGTACATATCTAATTATTTATGTGTCTTCTTCCCACAAAACCTTTTTGTGGATTGAGGCCTTTTATTGAATTCCCTCTGTTTAATTCTCTGTTTACTATAGCATAACTATTTAGTAAGTGCTGGTTTATTGACTGAAAATCAACTTTAGGTCAACCTCGATATCTTTAGAAAGGCTTCTTACCAAAAGCTAGATATTACTTTGGGGTGTAGAGATACAGGAAGTTGGTTTCTTGTCCTTTGTTCTCAAAGAAGACCAAAATGACATTACTATGTTACAGTCAAGTTGTAGTGTATCTGACTATGGCTGATCAGACCAATACAAACTTGGAAGGCCCTACCACAGGTCAGGCACACATAGTCCACAGGAACATTTGTAATGGATTCTCCAAGTTTGCATATCTTACATTTCTTTTTGACTAATTCAATTCTGCTTTGTTCATAGAGCACAGCGTCTTCTTTGATGCAGATATGTCATGTTGGGAGGTGCTTTGCCAATGTTTCCCATGTCATGGAATCACTTCCAAAGTTCTTCAGAGAGACCTTGATAGTGTCCTTGTACCACTTCTTCTGGTTACCATGTGAGCATTTGGCTTTTGTGAGTTCCGTATAGAAGAATCTTTTAGGTAAGCATACATTTGGCATTTGAATAATGTGACCAGTCCATCAAAGTTGCACTCTCTGCAGTAGAGTTTGAATGCTTGGCAGTTTAGTTGAAGAAAGGACCTCATTGTCCAATACCTTATCCTGCCGTATACTGATCTTAAAAATCTAAGACCATTCAAATAGAATTTGAGAATTCAAATGGAATTTTCTGGCATGGCACTAGTATACTGTCCAGTTTGCACAGGGATAAAACAATGAGATCATCACATCTCTATAAACTTCGCTTGCATTTTACTTTGGGTGGAGCTAAAATGGTGCCTTCTTTGAGACAGGTGAACTATTCTGCTGTAGAAGAGCCCAGTCTATCAAAGTTGGGCATCACATATATGTTGTATCTGTAATGGTGTATAAATTTTTCCTGGCTCTGCTCTTCTCACTAAGCATCAGTTCGTATAAACCTCTCCAGGTAGATATGAAATCCAACTGCTCTTCCTTTCTTATGCTGCAATAGTATTCCATTACATTTGTATACCATAAATTGTTTAGCCATTCCCCAATTGATGGGCCACCCCTTAATTTCCAATTCTTTGCCACCACAAAAAGAGCTGCTATAAATATTTTTATACATATGACTCTTCCTCCTGCTTCTCTGATCTCTTTGGGATACAACACTATAAGTGGTATTGCTGGGTCAAAGGATATGAAATTACTTATAGCCCTTTGGGCATAGTTGTAGATTGCTCTCCAGAATGGTTAGATCAGTTCACAATTCCACCAGCAATGTATTAGTGTTCCAATTTTTCCACATCCTCTCCAGCATTTATCATTTTCCTGTTTTGTCATCTTAGCCAATCTGACTGGTGAGATGTTGTATCTCAGAGTTGTTTTGATTTGCATTTCTCTAATCAATAGTGATTTAGAGCATTTTTTATCATATGCTTATAGATTTCTTGAATTTCTTCCTCTGAGAAGTGTCTGTTAATATCCTTTAGCCATTTATCAATTGGGGAAGAACTTGTATTCTTGTAGATTTGACTCAATTCTCTGTATATTTTAGAAATAAGGCCTTTATCAGAGACATTGGTTGTAAAAATTCTTTCCTAATTTCCCATTTCCCTCTTAATCTTGGTTATATTGGTTTTGTTTGTACAGAAGCTTTTCAGTTTCATGTAATCAAAGTTATCCATTTTGCATGTTATAATGTTCTCTAATTCTTGTTTGGTCATGAAATCTTTCCCTCTCCATAAATCTGACAGGTAAACTATTCCTTGCTTTCCCAGATTGCTTACAGCATCATCCTTTGTACCTAGATCACGCACCCTTTTAGACTCAATTTTGGTATACGGTGTTAGATAGTGGTCTATACCCAGTTTCTGCCATACTATATTACAGTTTTCCCAGCAGTTTTTGTCAAATAGTGAGTTCTTATCCCCAAAACTGGGGTCTTTGGGTTTATCAAAGAGTAGATTATTATAATCATTGACTGCAGAGTCCTCAGCAGAAGCTCCAGATGGGTCGCAAAATCAAAATCATTCTCTCCAACCTGGGTGTCCTTTTCTCTTCAGCTTCCCGGGAGGCAGCAGTTTCTGCCTCCATGAAGCTTTCTCCAAGAAGATCTGTATGACCCAGCAGGGGCTTCTCCTTATATACACACAGCATTGGCTCCTTCCTGTTTCAGCCAACCCCTTCCTGTTACATCAACAACAGGAGTCCATACCTTTTGTTTAACAGAGGCTTGATTAAGTGCTAAGTGCCTCTCAGCTTAGCAATTCAAAAGGAACTTCACATTTCATTACTATTACACTGCTGAAATGGTTTCCTGAGATATGACATTTGTGACTGCTAAAGTTTCTTGAAGCCACAGGTGAGAGTTGGTTGGATTAGGTAGACTTCAGTGGTGGAAAGTAGTCTTGAGGAAGGCTTGGGAGCCCTCACACCTTCACTGAACACACCCTACAATCCTATGTGAAGTTATGTAATAAAGCACAGAGGAGATGCAATTGTATTTATGAAGTGAATAGTCAAACTAATTAAATCACAAAATTTTTGAAACTATTATTTAGGATTTGTGACTATATATAAGGAGGTAATTACAGAGCTAGGACACTACATGGCACAGTGGATAATGCACTGAGCTTGGAATCAGGAAAACTCATCATCATGAAATCAAATCTAGACTCAGACACTTATTAGTTGTGTGGCCTGAGCAAGTCACTTAACTGTTTGCCCAGATCCACATCTGTAAAATGAGCTGGAGAAAGAAATGGTAAACAGTATCTTTGTCACAAAAGAGAAAAATACAAGTGGGGCCAAAAAGAGTGAAAAATGATTGGAACAACTGAAAAGCATGTATAGAGCTACACTTCTTTGGATGGTAATGTGGTCCCTGATTATTGTAGGATTCCTAGTAAATATCACTGATCCCTAGTTGAATAACTGACAAACAGATTCCTTTTCTGCCTCAGGTTGGAGTAGGTAGCATTATAATGCTTTCAAATTTGAATTTCTGTGATTGTATGATTCTATAAAAGCAGTTTTATTTATAAGAGGGAATCTTAATCTATCTATATAAATGGTTCATGAATATATTTCAGGGGATTTATAACTTGAGTGGGAAATAAACAACAACAACTTTATTTTTCCTAAGTGGTAGCTGAATTTTAACATTTCCTTCAATTATTTAAAATTATCATCCTGAAAAAAAGGGTCCACAGGCTTCACTAAACTGCCAAAGGACTCCATTATGTGTACACACACACGCACACACACACAAATTCACAATTTAGAATTTCTTCTCTAAAATTAAAAACATCTTTTTGTTGTTATGTTCCCAAAGTCATAGTGCTAACTATAAGATCATACTACCATGCCCATGTGTCTCAGTCAGTGCATGTTTTAAAATGTCATCTCTTAAAGCTTCTCTTATCTCTTTAGGTGTGAATTTTACTGGATTTACTTCCTTGGAACCACTGAAATAAGATCTCACATTGTCACTAGATTTTGGTGTCCAGAAGAGGTGTTTGATACTTATCAATTTTATTCATCTTATCACTAAAAGTCAAATGTCATGCCAAACTAACTGAATATTTTTTTTTTTAATGAAGTGACTATATTGGTATCTCAAAAGAGCACTGTGACATAATGTATATTGATTTCAGTAAAACAGTCGACTAAATAGGTCATAATATCTTTGGAAAGAGAGGGATTTAAGTTGGATGATTATATAGAGTGTCATTAAAGCCTGGACACATAGGAAATCTCATCACCTATGCGTATTTTCAAGAAATGAAATAAATGAAATTTTCAACATTTTTTTCAATTAGAATAAATGAGGTTTCAAAGGAAGACATAGGAGACATATAGGAAATCTCATTAATTAATTAAGTTAAATTAATCTCATTAGTATGGAAAATAGAGCCCCAATAGCTAATGAAAGACTTTATTCCAAATGAAATTGTCATGGCTAAAATTTATGCTAATTAAATAAAATGTTGAAAATTTCATTCATTTCATTTCTTGAAAATATGCATAATTAATGAGATTTCTTATGTGTCCAGACTTTAGGGACACCCTGTACAGATATAAAAATTCAGAGCTATTTGATTCATTGTATCTAAAGATTAAAAAGAAAGTCTCAGTTTCCCCATCTGTAAAATGGAGTTAATAAATGATATAGTAAGTGTCTTGGGTTATTATAAGAATTGAATGAAGTCATATATGTAAAATGATTTGAAAAAATTGAATGTGCTAGATAAATGTCACCAGTTATCTACATCAAACTAAAAGAGGTCTTCTACTGATGTGGCATGGCAATCTATACTCTGCTTTATCTTGTAGTTTTAGACAGGATTCATAGACTGTTGGTTAGACTCAGTTAACTCTGAGGTCCCTTTTATGGTCTAGGATTCTAAAATCTGTGATTTATTTTTATCAGTGATATAACATTTGTTAACTATACTAGCGGTGGCACAATCTCCACTCCCCACCCTTCAAATCAGATCTTCACAAATTATATAAGACAATAATCATTTAACAAGTGAACTATCCAACCTTCAGGGTAACAAATAATTTGCCTGTATGTAATATACCAACAGCAAAGTTCCAGCAGGTCCAAACAGTATCTCAGACTAACTTCCAACTTCTTAGCTTTAGGGAGTTGCTTAAGTCATACAGAAGCTTGTCCAGTTTTACAAAGGATCCAAGTGTCAGAAGCAAGATTTAAACATGAGTCTTCCAGGTTCCAAGCCCAACACTGCACCCATTGTATCATTCTGCCTCTAAAATTTGTACCATGTAAAAAAAAAAAAGTACAAAAAAAAGCAGTAAAAAATTCTCTCCTAAAGTAAGAGAATTTTTGAAAGAAATTCTCTCCAAATTAGCAAATTATACCATTTGATAGGCTAATGGAATCATTTTGGGGGGGGGGTAAGGGTACCAAACCAATCCTCAGTACACACTGCACAAGGGATATGCCAGTCTGTAGGGGAGGAGGAAACCTGGAGCAGGAGCAAGTAAATGAGCAAAATCTGCGGGATGGGTTGGTGGCACACTGGGCAGGACCGGTTTCTATGCTGTAGCTTCTTGGCATACATGAAGCAGGTCACAAGAGGGTCTGTGATGCTGTATATAGCGCAACTCTTTTGGACTGGCTCAGACAGATCATGCAGGACTCCATGATGCTCAAGAGAAGCGTGAATTGTTTCCATGCTACATTGATCCAGGAGGCTGCCAGAGATATGGAGGGGTGAAAATCATTTGAACCAGTCAGGGAGCTGGATGTTGGCACTGCCCTGGTATTACTTCCCCTGACCTGGGGCTCTTGAGAATTGCTCGATTGACCATTTGTCTGATTCTGAAAAGGTCTGGGCTCCTAAGGGGCCATGCTGCTGTGTTGTCTCAGGAGAGGAGGGTTCACCTTCTCACACAACATGAACTTGCAAGAGTCCTCTGGGACAGGCCCAGCTCCTGCCCTCCTTCATTGAGGCTGAAATCCTCAGATTCCACAGACTCCACTTCACATTCCACACTGCATTCTTCTAAAATAGAGGGATAGATACTGTTTGTCCAGAGAAAACAGCACTGCATACAAACCTCCTACTATATGAGTGAGAGATACTGCTTTCTGATTCCCAAAAGTTTCTTGATCATCCACAAGGCAACTCATTCACACTGTCTATTTCACTTGGTGATCATCCTCCAAAGGAGACGAATGGCCTAATGTCTACATTGAGGAGTGGACACTCTTGCCACAGTTCTTGCCCTGATTCTGGACTTAACAGTATGGCCACTGAGTGATGATAATGCTTTGTCCAGAAACGACATCACTATGTGCAGATCATCGGCCACTTTGGTAAGAGGTACTGCTCTCTGATTTCTCAAGGTTTCTTGCTTGTCTATAAAGCATCTAATCCCCCAAAACAAGAGTTGTTATTATATACTCAGCTGCTGATGTGCCCAAATGGGTCAAGGTGGCCCTTGGAAAAGCAGCACAGGGTATTAGAAAGCATGTGCATGTGTGGCTTTTCTGATTACTGTATTGCTCTTCGAGTGCTTTTAGATAGTGAGCTTAAAAAGAGTGCTTCTGGGTCAGGGAATTTGTTCAGCACAATTACATCCAGTGGATAGTGCTGATTAAATGTGCAGGGTTGTATTTCTAATAAATAATCATAAAAAGGAGAAAAAAGCTCAGTACAGTTGAACAGCTGTCACCACAGCTAACAGAAGAGCCAATCAAGAGGTCAGACAAGGGATATGACCAGGAAGCAGACGCAGTTACAGCTGCCAGGGCCAGCCAACTGCATCTCTTAACATCTGGAAAGCTAGAGCTGCCAAGTGTCATTCTGGTGGAGTTACATATGTTGGCTTCCATCCTAGTACAGAAAAAAAAATGAATAAAAAGTGAAAACTATGCGAGAATTCCAGAAACTGATTATAGGAGTATGTGCCAACTTTTTGTTACCATCATTAATATCTGAGATAGAGGATATATAAATAGATATAAAGATAGAGATAAACAGATAGACATACAGATAGATACATATTACACCCATACATAAATACATACATTCATAATCATATACAGAACCCAGGTTGTTGTCTTTTAAATTAGATTCAATATATCTTGAGGGCAATGGTCATGTCATAAACCTTTCAATCCATTGTCAGCCCTACCCCAGCCCACACAATTTGTTGTTTTTCATAAAGCAAGCAAGCAACATAAAATATATATGAATAATACACAGACATATACATATATCTACGTCTATCTCCATCTATTGTTCTATATATCGATCTGTAATGGTACCAAAATACAGACATATGTAAATATCCATGTTTGAGCATGCGTATGTTTATCAATTTACTTAGTTCTTTTAAAAAGTTGAATTGAAAATATGTTTTCATAGTTTCTTTATTTTGTCATGTATTATCCATTTTTTGATCATGTAAAAGAGTTAATAGAAAATGTTCTTTGAGATCTGTTTGAAAAATTTGAACTGCAAGAGTTGGATTCACAGAATAGTAACACTGAAAGGAACCTTTGAGACTTCCTAATGCAATCCAGCCATTTTAGAAATAAGAAAAGTGAAATACAAAACACTAGTTTTATATAGTTAACTCCTAGAATAACACCCTAGGAGGGGAATAACCCTGAGAGTTGTGCTACCTGTGTTGGTTTTTAATATTTCTTCTTCTTCTTCTTCTTCTTCTTCTTCTTCTTCTTCTTCTTCTTCCTCTTCTTCTTCTGATGGAGGAAAGGGAAGAGAAAACAAAATCCCAATTCAGCTTTCCAGTTAACTGAACAACATGTGTCTGCCATATGTAGTGCATTTCCCTTTCCATATGTACCTTAGAAAACCAGAATATCTGCCTGTTAATCACTCACCTAAAAGATTTGAAACCCTCTCAATCTGAATGGAGAAAGAGTAATCATAGTTTAAGTTAAGGCATAAAAGCTACAGATTTTACCAGGGTATAAAGTACTTAGAAAATACAAGGGACTGGAATGATGCATGAAATAACTATTATTAAAAGTCTAAAAACTGAGAGGTAGAGGAAATCTTAAAGTAACTGAGGTAATACTGATCATCTAAAAATATTAAAAAAATGTTCATAGAGGGAAGTATAAGAAAAGGTGTTACTGAGCAAAATTCAAAGGAGGGAGACAACCAGTTAGTTAAGGTTTGTGCAGGTATGCATAAGAAAAAGTACTTATTGGATAGATATAGATGCCAGAAAGTCCAAGAAGCCTAGAGACTGGGTCTAAGAAAGTGATCTAGACAAACTATGAATGATAACTAGAACATGGGAATTTATATTATAACATGATATTTATGATTTCATGTGATATATGTATATATTACTTATAATGTTGCTTATATTATACGTGTGTATATTAATTCATATTAAAACAAGAATTTATTAATTCTTCTAATAATACAAATTGTAAACCATCCATGCATGGCCATCCTACCCAAATTTTCTCAATATCTTCTCCAAATTTTACCACCTAAAATTCTAGATGCTTTCATTACTTTCTCTCAACATTGTCAAATTATCAGTGCAGCACTCTACCATTTACATATTGTCT
This sequence comes from Petaurus breviceps papuanus, assembly GCF_028583685.1. Classification (NCBI taxonomy): domain Eukaryota; kingdom Metazoa; phylum Chordata; class Mammalia; order Diprotodontia; family Petauridae; genus Petaurus; species Petaurus breviceps. The sequence goes on along the minus strand of NW_027187278.1, from coordinate 4,709,734 downwards.
CTTAGAGTCAGTCTATAAGCCTTTATTAAGTGTCTACTATGTACGAGGCACCATATTGTGGATACAAAGAAAGACATAAGACAGTCCTTGACCTCAACCAGCTTGCAAATCCCATGGGTGAAGATAAAACACAAAAATAAGCTAAAAAGTGATGAGGGGGGAGAAGGGTACCAAGTTGGGAAGGTGACATGATGCAGTTTTGAATCTGGGGTAAGAAATTGTCTCAGAATGTGAAGAGTTGACTTTATGTTGAAGATTGATGGGTTTCTGGAGATCTTAAAACCAGGAAAACAGCTGGGCAGGAAAGTATGAAATGAATGCCCTGGGTGGCCTTCTCAAAAAGATGATCTGGGAAGGAGTAAATGGATATTCACCCCACCCCCACTTTCACCAACCAGAGGGAGCTAGGAACCCAAGGGGAAAGGGATCTTGAGAAGTTGTGAATTTCAGAGATGATTTCATCTTATAGAAAGATGAATTTCTGGAGCTCATGAAGTTGAAGGGAACAGCCATGTGGGAAATGATTCCATATCAGAGATTCTGCAAAATCACTTCATCTTTTCCATCATGCAATTCCTTGATCAGATATTTAGTAACATTTTAATTTGGATTTCTTAATTGACTACATTCTACAAGATGTATACACCCAGGGATTACTTTCCTAGTACCCTCTCTATGGTGCTGATATATAATTCTTTGGGATATAGGGTTTTTTACCATTCAGCACATGAGTAAAATGTTTATTTTGAAAAAGACAGTCCTTTGCTACTATGGGAAACTAAAAATCATTTTGTTTCATTTACTCCCTGTGGTGACCATTTCCAGGAAGGCTCTTATCCTCTATGTAAAGAAAGTATTCTGTTCTTCCCACTAAGAAACATAGGGGAGGTATAGATGAGGAGGCCCTCTTTTCTGTTCTTCCCATTACATTTCTATAACATCAGATGATAAAAATGGGACTTTTTTGTATGGCATTTAAAAAAAAGCTTTTAAGGTACATATGTGCCTTATTTCATTTGAATTTCATAAAAAACCTGTGAATAAGGTACTACAAGTGTTATTTTCCACATTTTATAGAAAAGGAAACTGGTGGTCAGAGAATTTGTGGATTTAACCCTGGACACCTTTAGAAGGTACATGTCAGAGCCACAATTTTAGTAATGTTACAATTTTGACATGGGCTAACTGAAATGGCTGAGCAAATAATGATATATGAATGTCATGAGACTATTGTTCTGTAAAAAATGATAAGGGATGGTTTCAGAGAAACCTGTGGAGACTTTTATAAACTAAAGGAGAGTGAAATGAGATAAGCAGAAGAGGGATTTATATTATAATAACATTATTTTTAAAATGAAAAACTTTGAGATACTTAAGAACTCTTCTCAAAACAATGACCAACTAACTATGATTCTAGAGGAGTCATGAAGAATCCTACCTACCTCCTAACAGAAAGGTGACATATTCAGGGTGAAAATGAAACATAACTTTTGATAAAAAAGAAAATCAAGTTCCTCATAATACACACGCACATTTTTCTGTCTGTATATGTATGTATTTATATGGATCTATGTATATATATATATACATATATGTATGTGTATACACATATAACCAAAAAACACAAAAATATGCATCTCATTCTGCACCTTTAATTTTTCATGTCAAGCAGTGAATAGAATATTTCATCCTCAGTCCATCTGGATTCATGGATGGTTATTTTTATCATGTTATTGTTGTTATATAAATTGTTCTCCTGTTTTTGTTCATCATTCTTCATCAGTTTATAACAGTCTTCATTTTTTGTCTTTATTATGTTAATGTTATAATTGTCCTACTTCTGCTTACTTCAATTTATATCACTTAATATGCTTTCTAATATCTCTTTGAAGCATCTATTTTCTTGATAGTATTCTATCAAGTTCATAACTTCTTATTAATCAAAATTTATTCAGTCATTCCACAATTAAGGGCTCACTTTAGCTTTCTTTTTTGCCATCACAAAAGTTACTATAACTATTTCCGTACATATAAGAACTTTTTCTATTTCTTTAAAAAGTCACCAGTGCTTGACAATCTTTTAGTCAGTAAGATTTGAGAAAGGAATTTTACTGAGGTGGTATAGTTGGCAGCAAAATCCTCTCAGAAATCTTTGACTCCTTTGTTCACCAGTACATATAGAATCAGAGGGAAAGCAAGCTGAAGCTTAAAGAGTATTTGTGGCAAAGGTAACATAGATCCTAATTTTGGGGAGTCAATTTTAATTATATTATATAAGCTATAGTTATATAAGTTATCTAAGCTCCAATTAGATATGGCAGAGCTTCCTTGTTGGGCTCTTTTCTTAGCTATATAGTTGTACATGTATATGTATACACACATGTATATATACAGTTAGTTATATGTAAACATACAAATATATTATTATATGTGTGTAAGTAGATCTATATCTGTCTATCAATATCTGTCAACAATTCCAGGGATGCTACTAAGATGTCAATGGTAAAAGGAGAAGTCCTCTAGACCTCCAAATTTCAGGAGATCAGTCTTTGGTTTGAGTTGACAGTGGAGGAGATTAGGGTGAAAGAATTGCTTCCCACTTCTCCCAGCCACTACTTGTGAGGGAATTTAGGTAGACTTTTGTTCCTTCATTCCTTGTTCACTGCAATATGAATCTCCAAAAGCTCAAATAACTTGGATTCTAAAAGGGTCCTCTATTTTATAGATTAGATTGACTCACAGGGTATGCTAAACTTTCTAACTCAATGCAAATACTCTCCAATTCAATGTCACTCCGTTTCTTCCAAGGACAAATTGTATTTAATCTAAGGTGTTTTTTCAGTGGATTGAGAATCATTATCACTTTGTTAAAATATTATCACTTACTTTAAGTAGCAAGGGGTGACTTCTCAATCAAATCCATCCTTATAAATGTAACAAATGATAAGCCGAGGAGAAATAATGTGGTAACAAGACTGTACTTTTACTCAATCACACCATATTACTTGAATTCAATTTCTCTCACACTTGAGTAAACTAAGCTTTGATTGGTAACTGATTATTTATTGGATGGAAAAGACATTGGCAAAAGAAAGCTAATAAGTGTGAAAGAGCAAAAATAGTCACATTCCCAAAGGTGCAGGTTTTGAAGCCTAAAGCTGCCTGTATATCCTTGTCATTGGTGAAACGCTTCTAGGAGTCATGGGATCTTTCAAAAATAAACTTGGTCATATTAATAACAAGAAAAAAAATTGATATATACTTATACCAATAGATGAGCAAAAAATGTGATGACATGCAACAATAATTCTTACTTAAAATATAGAAAAGATAAAATAGATAGTATTTTAAGTACTATCTATGGAAAAACCAAGATTTTATGTAATGGGAATTCACTAGCAGTCTTCAAACATAAGAGGATTAAAACAAGGATGCCTATTAAATAAACCTTCCTATTCAATATCATGATAGAAACGATAGCTATATGAGTAAGACAAGATAAAAATTGTGGTAAAAATATATATAGAAAGAGGAAACAAAATATTTTTAAGATATTATGATGGTTTACTTTGAGATCGCTAGTGTAAATCTAAATAAATTGAAAGAACTTCAGGAAAGGTTCTGTACAAAAATTAAACCTACATAAATTTAAAAAAAAACTTTTCTACATGTTACAAACAAAATTCAAGAGGAAGAAAGGGTGACATTATATTTAAAGTAACTATAGAATATTTTAATTACTTAGAAGTGTTCTTGTCAAGGCACACATGAAAACTATCCAAAAACAACTACCAAATACTCTTTATAGAAAGAAAATATGAATAATTAGACACATATTAAATATTGATGGATCGGCTAAAGCAATGTAATAAAATGCTTAAATTAATTTACTTTTTCATGGCAAAGTTATAGTAATTTATAAAACTAAAAAAAAACCAGAATGAAATTAATTTGTAAGAACTAAAAGTCAAGAAGCTCAATGAGAAAAATGGGGGAAACAGGAATAGCATTTACCAAGTGTCTCTTATTTTTCTTCTTCATTTTTCTTCCTTCCATTTTCTCTCATTGGTTTCCAAAGGCTTCGTCCTTTTGTTGACCTTATGGCATCAAGTTCAGCTTGGTTTATAGAGATATCTGGCTAAGACTACACTGACCCCAGGAATTTAAGGATTATTGCAATGATTAGAAGGGTAAAGATCTATGCAGGTCATGAAAAATAGCCTAAGGTCCAGAAATTAGATGAGTAATGAGAGACCTTAAGAAGTATAATATTTATTGTGCCCTTTTAAATTATGTATCTATGCAAAAATAAAATAGGATGCAATTTAAAATGTTTACACATATGTTGTCTGTGAATTTATAAGTATTTCTTGCAGTAATATTTCAATAAAAAAAATCTGTACTCTTCTCTAGTGCTTCTATAAAGCTTCTGGAACACAGGAAGAGAGGGTCTGGTAAGGCTGGAAACAAAGTTTTCTTTTGTCCTTAATTGTTTCCCCATATAACAATTATTCTCCCACTTTTAAAAAAATAATCTATCCCTTAACTAGGGCTTTACCACTTTCTCCTTCACTCACCCCACATTATCCTTCATAGCACTTATGTCTAGGCCAATATTTTCAAGACTGATGGAAATTCTTACATGATATTTAACACATGGATTTGCCCAATTTTGAAACTAATGTAATGTTGTAAATTAGATCAATGAGTGGGCAGCCATTTGCATTAATAAATGATTCTCTGCTTTAAAAAAAAGATGCACCACTGATCTTTCACAGAGAGAGTTATTGAGTAAATTTATTTGATTTGATTCTTACATTGATTGGCAGGTTTTATGAAAGGGTGAAATGTTCCTAAGCTCTTTCTCTAGGCTTGGTGCTGATTAATTGGATTTCAGAGGTTCTTTCCTGATGTATTTGACTTATGAGATATGACCTTCAAAATCTAGAGACCTTACAAGGGCAGCTGGAATTTAAATGTAAATACACAGAAACTTGAGAGGTGCTTGGTTGTTGTTGTGGTTGTAGTTTTAAGTTAAGGAGTTCAGCAGTATTTGGTATAATGAAATAGAACTAGTACAATCTTTTGAAAAATATGTTCATTATTTTAAGCATCATGTAGAGTGGATAAAGGGATAGAATTCATTTAACATTTTGTAAGTTTTTGAAAATAGAATAATAGTATAGTATTTTGTTTCCTTGTGATAAAACCATGGCACATGGATTTTAACCTTTAGCATTATACTGAGTAAAAATAAAGTCAATGCCTTAAATATTTGCAATGAGACTTTTTTTTTTTACAATTAAATAACACTGACTGTCTTTTAATGCAAAAAAAATAATGAACTGGAAGTCAGGAGACACTGTTGTTCAGTTGTTTCCAATACTGTCTGACTGTTTGCGACCCCAATTGGTGATTTCCTGGCAAAGATACTGGAGTAATTTGTCATTTCCTTCTCTAGCTCATTTTGATAGATGAGGAAACTGAGGCAAAGTTAGGGTCACATAGCTACTAAGGGTCTAAAGCCAAATTTGGACTCAAGATAATGGGTCTTCCTGATTTTTGACACAGCACTCTATCCTCTGTCCTCTTCACCACCTAGCTACCCTAGTCCTGCCACAAATTAGTGGTTCAATTTTGGGTAGTTCAACTTTCATGTGTGCATTTGTGTATGTGTGTAAATTTACAATTATATTTTTAAAAATCCTACACAGACATTTCAAAATATATAACATAAAAGGGACTTATGATATACTGTGGTTTTCTGTTATTTACAGTTTGGTTTTATGAGAAGTCCACATATAGGTATAAATGACAATATAGAAACATATATATATGTAAACAAGATTATCATAAAGTTGTTCTAATTACTTACCTCCCTTCTATATTTCATTTTTCTTCTATGCATTGAAAATGCCTTATTGTTGCTTATTTTTTGAAATTCATTTATCATTGCCCACTAAGCTAACATTTCTACACTTCTCTCTGAGTAAAAGCCCTCTAATATAACAAGTTTGTAGAGTATAGCTCAACAAATAACTATGATTGCTATAAGAGTGCATATCTTATTTCATATACCCACCAGGGAAGGAAAACCTGTGGCCTCAAGGTCACATGCAAACCCCAGAACTAACACTGAAAACAGCAGTATTAAAAAATGAAACTTGCAACAGTGCCCTCTCAGCCATGGAAACAGAGATTAACTTTAATATAAAGTTAAAAGGCAAGAATAGGCTGGAAAATGAATAAACAACAACAACAAAATAAAAACTAACCATAGAAGGTTATTGTGGTGATAGGGAAGATCAAGACACAAACTCAGAATATAATAAAATCAAAACAGCAACAATCAGAGCCTCAAAGAAAAATGTGAATGGATATCAACCCACTGTATCACTAAGCACCCCAGCATCCCCAGGGTGGCTGCCAACACAGGTTCTTAAATCTGCTTTGCTAAAGGAAAGCAACTCAAAATGGGTTAACAAGCTTACTTTAATCAGTCAAATATGTATTGTTTACCTAGTTCAGCGGAAAAAGGTCAGCACCCCGAACTTCAGAGTATACAGACAGAATTATCAAGACAGAGAAACAAATAATGTAGACAGGCTTCCAAACTGTCCAACCATTACATCCATACCAAATCAACATCTGGGTTTTTCAAAGCAAGGCCTCTCAACAATGGCTTCCCAGAGTCTCATCTGATCAAATCCCAGAACACTTCTCAAAGTGAGCCCCAAAGCAAAGCCTCACATCAGGGATTATATAGCCTTCTCCTGGGTCAGAAAATGTAACCACCCTCTTGACCCACTGCCCAATCACACAGCATCAAGGTGTGGGCATTCCTGTAAACCAAGCCCCCTGCCACAGGCTCCATGTGACCACATTCAGCCTATTAGGAGGCAGAGTATATTTTCAAATCAAGGAAAGTTCTCAGAGTCTCTTAAGCCAATCAAATGGCCTAAGGGCAGGGAAGATCTTTAAATTTGCATTTCAGTTACACCCACCCACTCCACTTCACCCAAAAGGAAAGAATTCCTGAAGAGCTAAAAAATAATTTTAAATATGAAATAAGAGTGGCAGAGGAAAAATTGGGGAAAATGAGAGTATTACAAGAAAATCATGGGGAAAAGAAAGAGTCAACAGCTTGGTAAAGGAGGTACAAAAACCTGAAGAAAATACCATGAAAAACAGAAATGGTCAAAGGGTAAAAGAGGTAGCATAACCCACTGAAAGGAAGAATTTCTTAAAAACTAGGACAGATCAAATGGAAAAAGATGTGCAAAAACTCACTATAAAAAATGTCATTAAAAATCAGAATTGTGCCAAAGGAAGCTAAGGACACCATGAGATATCAAGAAACACTAAAACTAAAAAAGTATATGAAAAAATAGAACAAAATGTGAAAATGCTCATTGAAAAAATAATTGACCTAGAAAGCACATTGAGGAGAGACAATTTAATAATTACTGGAATATCTGAAAACCTGATCAGAAAAACAAAAGTAACCTAGATGTCATATTTCAAGAAACTATCAAGAAAAACTGGCCTGATATTCTAGAATCTGAAGGTAAAACAGGGAAAGAAATCACAAAACTCATCCTGAAAGAGATCACCAAATGAAAACTCTAAGGAATATTAGATAAATTTCAGAGCTTCAAGGTCAAGGAGAAAATATTAGAAGCAGTTAAAAAGAAACAATTCAAATGCAGTTAGATTCGTGCAGGATTTAGCAGTTTATACTTTTTTGCAGATCCAAAGGGCTTAGGATATCATATTCTGGAGGGCAAAAGAGCCAGGACTGGAACCCAGAAAAACTGAGTATAATCCTTCGATGGGGGGGGGGGGGGGGGGGGGGGGCGGGGGGTTGTGTGGAATGGACATTCAGTGAAATTGAGGACTTTCAGGCATTCCTGATAAAAAGACCAAAACTGCATAGAAAATACAATTTTCAAATACAAGACACAAAAGCAACATTAAAAAGATAAACAGGAAAGAAAAATTATAAGGGATTCAATAAGGTTGCACTGTTTATATTCCTACATGGAGTAATGATACTTATAACCTCTAAAAATTTTCTCATTATTAGGGCAGTTAGAACGAGTATACATAAACAGAGGGTTTGAGTATGAGTTGAATAAGATAGGATAATGCACAGAAGAATAAAATTGTGAGGAATAAAGACAGATGAGCTGAAGAATAAAATTGTGAGGAATAAAGACAGATGAGCTGAAAGAAGGAGGAGGGGTTAGAATGGGTTAAATTCTCTCAAATAAAAGAAATGGGGAAGAGCTTTTAAAATGAAGGGGAAGATGGGAGTGATGATGGTCAATATTTGAATTTTATTCTCATCAGAAATGACTCAAAGAAGGAATAACATAAGCACCCAACTGCGTATAAAAATGTATTTTCCCTTACAGGGTAATAGAAGGGGAGGGGAATAAGAGAAGGGGGTGCTGATAGAAAGGCAAGTGAATTAGGGGAGGTGTTAGTCAAAAAGAAAACACTTTTGAGTAGAGACAGAATGAAAATAGAGAGAAAGATAAACAGGAAGAAAATTAGAATCGTGGGATGGTATTGTTTGTATTTCATTCTTGAAGAGTACCCATGCCTTCAGGGAGGTGATGCCATGACATAAAAGTGAATTAGATTTAAGTGAGTGAAGGCTGTGCAAAGTCACCAGTCTCACTTTCTTCTCTGGAGTCATCTGGGTCCAATGCTGGAGCACACAGTTAGTAATAATAAATTTGAATGTGAATGGGTTGAACTAACCCATAAAATGAAAGTAGATAGCCAAGTGGATTATATGATTTAGACATAAAGGATAATTCCATAAGTAAATCAAGGAACATGAAATAGTTTAACTGTTAGATCTATGGATAAGGGAAGAATTTATGACAAAAAAAATCATGAAGTAAAATGAATAATTTTGATTACAATAAATTAAAAAAAGGTTTGCACAAACAAAACAAGTTCAACCAAGATTAGAAGGAAAGTAGAAAATGAGGAGGGGGGGTTAGAAACTGAATCCATTTGATAAGAATAGAAGTAATTTCCCAATTAATAAATACTAGAAGTATATCATCAGGTAATTACAAGATGGAAAAAATAAAGTCATCTATAATCATACAAAAAACACTTTAAATCTCTATTGATGAGAGTAATGCAATTTTAAACAATTCTGAGGTTCTACCTTATAATTGGCAGATTGGCTACTATGACAGAAAAAGAAAATGACAAATTTTGAAGGGAATGTGGGAAAATTGGGACACTATTACAATGTTGGTGGAGTTGTAAACTGATCCAATCATAATGAAGAACAATTTGGAAATAAACCCAAAACTTTGCATATCCTTTGACCCAGAAATACCACTATTATATCTGCATTGCATAGAAATAACAGAAGAATATCTATAGGGTCACAAAAATTTTTACAGCAACTCTGTGGTACAAAGAATTAGCAATTGGGATGCTCATCAATTGGGGAAGTAGTCAAATAAGTTATAGTATATGGTTGTGATGGAATACTATTGTGCTATAGGAAAGGAAGAGCAGGATGCTTTCAGAAAAAAAACTTGGGAAGACTTACATGAACATGTGCAAAATGCATAAGCAGAACCAGGAAAACACTGTACAGATGAACAATATTTTATGACTATCTACATTGAATGACAACTATTCTCAGCAATAAAAATGATCTAAGACAATTCCAAAGGACTTATGATGAAAACTTATATCTACCTCCAGAGAAAGAATTTATGGAGTCTGAATACAGATCAAAATATACTTTCGGTTTTTACTTAATTTGCTTTTTCCTTGTTTTTTTTTTGTCTGTTTTTTCTTACAAAATGACTAATATGGAAATGTTTTACATGACTGTGCATGTATAACTTATATCAAATTGCTTGCCTTATCAATGAGGGAAAGGAAAGGAGAGGAGAAAGAAGAAATGAAGAGAAATCAAAACCCACAAATGTTAAGAATGAATGTGAATATTGTTTTTATATGCCATTGGAATAAATAAAAATATAAAACTCTTTAAAATTCAATCAGATTATAAACAAAATAAATAGAAGTAATAGTTATACCTATGTTGTGAGATACTTTGAGGAGGAAAGATGATATACATAAAGCAATTTGCATATATCAAAGTGCTAGAAAATATTAGTTAATAAGATTATTTGTGAAATAAGTAAATTCCCTCATTAAAGTAAAGGTCAAAAGCAAAACCAAATTACTAAGATGCACATCTGACACTGTCAAATTAAAACAGCTACCAACTCTGACCAAGTCAAACAAGCTTTTTTTGTTGAGAAAAAAAACAATTAGTGGGAAAAGTAAAAGAAATCAGCTTGTAACTCTTACCATATCCCACAATTTTTTTTTTTTTACCGTATTTGAAATGATTATTCAAACGAGAAGGCCAAGGTAGCACAGAAACCACCTCAAATCAGAATAATAATAATAATTTCTTTGCTGAGGAGCATGAGTTGATAGCTAAAGGAAATATTTGTTTAGAATAAAAACTCATTTAAAAATGTTATAAAGACGGATAGCGAAAGATTACATCTCACAAAACAGTGAAGCGTAGAAGAGAAAATAAGTCTTCATATGATAGTTTGACAGGAGAAAGAAAAAAATGAAAAAAGAACATTTGTAACTTCTTAGCTGAGAGAATAGGTACATTGGAGAATATTAGTGACAAATAAGATAAAAAAGTATTAAAATGGAACAAATAATTCAAAAATTAAGAAACAAAAAAGTAGATGACCATTTCTCTCCCTACCTTTCTAGCTTTTGTAAGAAGTTTTACTATAAACCTTTGTCCCCAACCACTCTTCATACCCTAATTCTAAAATTACCATAGCTTCTTCCAAGGTCATCTTTAAGAGAATACTAATAAATTACCCTGTCTGGATGTCCTAACAATGGCTACTGCCTATTTCCAAGGCTACAGAGGGTTTTGAATATGTATAAAGACTGAGTTGCCCAAGTGCTAATCTTGAGTTCTGAAAGATTGTTTATGAGCCTATCCAGCCATGCCATACCATACCAAATACCACTCCCACAACCTCAAAGGCTGGATCAAAAGTAAAGTTTTGTGGATAGCAATGTAAGGAAATAGGCCTGTTTCTATATACATACAAGGTTAATCCAGTCTTAAATTGTACATTTTGCTGAAGAGAACTATTGCCTATTGATTCATAATTTCCTCTAACCCACAAATGAGGGAGCTAATGAGACATGAAGGTGCCACAAAGGTCAAGGAAGAACATCTGATGCAGTTATATTTCAGTACCTAATTGTGTCATGTTAGAACTCCAAGATTCTGTCCACTGATCTTCCACATTAACAACATTTATTTGGGATGAATATTTTTCCCTGGATGTTTGAGATTGATATCTTTTACAAATACTTAGTACTACACCAATACCTATCCTCAAGGTTTTCATTAAAATCTTTTTTTTTAGTTAAAAAATTGGTGATTTTATTTTATTTTTTAATTAATTAATTTTCCCCAGTTATATATAAAAACAATTTTTAACATTCATTTATAAGATGTTGAATTTGAAATTCTTTCCCTTGTTCCTTCTTCTCCCTCCCTTCATTGATAAGGCAAGCAATTCAATACAGGTCATGTTGTGAAAGAAAACATGGGACTCTCCCCCAAAAACATACCTCAAGAAAAATAAAGTAAAAAACAAAGTATGTTTCAATCTGTATTCAGACACCATCAGTTTTTTCTCTGTGGATGGATAGCATTTTTCATCATAAATCCTTCAGATTTGTGCTTGAATCATATTATTGTGAATAGCTAAGTCATACAGAGCTGATCATCTTACAATATTGCTGTTATTTTTGAATACAGTGCATTTCACTTTGCATCAGACCATGAAAGACTTTCCAGGTTTTTCTGAGAACATCCTACTCATGATTTCTTATAGTATAATTGCATTCCATCATAATCCCATACCTCAACTTCTTTAGGCATTCCCCAATTGGTGAGCATCCCCTCAATGTCTAATTCTTTGCCCTCAGAAATAAATTGCTATAAATATTTTTGTACACATAGGTCCTTATCCTTTTTTAAAAATCTCATTTAGGATACTTACCTAGTAGTGGTATTGAAAAGTCAAAGCATATGCATGATTTTATAGTTCTTTGGGCATGGTTCCAAATTGTTCTACAGAGTTGTTGAATCAGTTCACAACTACACCAACAGTGCATTAATGTCTCATTTTTCCCACATCCCCTCCAACTTTTGTCATTTACCTTTTCTGTCCTATTAGATAATATAATAGATATGAGTTAGTACCTCAGAAAAAAAATTTAAATTTGCATTTCTCCAATCGATACTGTTAGAGTATTTTTTTCATATATATATATATATATATATATATATATATATATATATATATAT